>NW_026099573.1:22943779-22950118 GCF_025091365.1 Daktulosphaira vitifoliae
ATAAAAAAAATACGATTTTTGTAAAAAAATTCTTTTTTATATTTTTAACTTTATAATGCTATAACTTTTTGAAAGATGTATGGATCAATATAATTTTTTTTTTATAGATGCATGATGTCTTTACCTATCATTTGGTATATATTTTTTTTATATCTGACCCTTTACCTGCCCAAAGGGGGGGATTTAAAATGACAACTTTTTCACAAAAAATTTACTTTTTCAACTTAAATTTTGAAAGTGTTCCAGAAAGTCTGACACTTTTATATATATCTTAAATTAAAGCTAATGTATTATACTTTATTATGGTAAAAAAAAATTTCGGACTTTATTTTATCTTCACGGTGAAAATGGCTATCAAATGCTATTATTATGTGAAAATTCTCGATTTTATTTTTTACATTTTTAACTTTATAATGCTATGACATATTTAAAAGTGTATGGATCAACATTATTTTTTTATAAGAAATTTTCGGTCTTTTGCCTTTTCTTCTGCATTCCTTGCTCCCGGCATCTTGAGCTCTTCTTAAATTTTATCTGTTTATCTTTGAGACTTAGCGTTTGGTTTCCATGCAGTTATTTATTCTGGCCAAGCCCATTCGCAAGCTTTTCAATGTCCCAACAATATTGGGTTCGTTATATAGTTATTTTAAGTTTTTATTACTTCGCATGTCATATTCGCCTTCATTGTTTCTCTTTGGGCCGAATATTTTCCTCAATAACTTTCTTTTAAACACTTCTAGCTTTTTTTCATCAAGTGAATGTATAGTAAATGAAAATAAAAATGGGATTTTTAAATATTTTGTTTTTGTAACTTAATCTAAACTATTTAAATTAGGTCTTTTGAAATAAAAATAATTGAAAAGATTATTGCATAAAATAGGTATTGTTAAAAATTAGATATTATCTTATATCACCTTAAGTAAAACAGTAATTTAAAATTTTATTTTCTCAGAAATATTACTCCTGTTTAGACTTTCGTTTCTTTAATTTTTAATAGATTAAGCAACAAAAGCGGACATTTTAAGAAAAATTTGAGATAAAATTAAAACAAAATCTAACTATTTGAACATTTTATTTTTAAATAATAAATACAATGCGTTAAAATGTGGTAGTTTGTAGAAAGGCAGCTGATAGTTCCGGCGTTTTTAAAATGACATCGTGGGAGTTTGAAACGCCTATTGTGTGAGCAGCTTAGATTTCTAAATATATTATTATATTCACTTCGTGATCTAAAGGCTGTTTGTTTAACTATTAACCGCGCTATATCTTTAAAAATATAATCCTTTCTTTTAAGAAGTCAACTTAATTATCAACCTTAGCGTTTTAAACGGACACTTTATTTTTCACAAGCTTACAATTAAGAAATTTATTTAACTAAAGAACTGACTGATCATAAGATACTTTAGTGCCGGCATAATAATTATAAAAGATATTTACAGTTTTATACTATGGCGGTAATAGTATGAGAAGTGAATGGCCTAAAAATAAAAATAAACAGACACGCGCTGTCTTTCGTCATTAAAAGTGGCGTAGATACGATTATTTTCTGGAGGAGGTTTATTTCATATTACATTTTTGACTAATTAATATTTAAAGATGTATTTTTTTATTTAAAATTAATTGATAATATTATTAACAAAATGTAAAAAAATAATAGTAGAAAATAATTTTAAATCGTACCTCTACTTTATTTATAAATAATTTTTTTTTTTTGGTTCTAGGGGTGTTTAAACCCNCTCTACTTTATTTATAAATAATTTTTTTTTTTTGGTTCTAGGGGTGTTTAAACCCCCTAAACCCCCCTGTAACTACGCCACTGGTCGTTAGGATACTATTAACTTCAAAAAAGAAATAGTTACACACCGTACAATATTTGGAAAAGTATATCGTGAGAAATAGTTCAATAATCATTTTGTATTTAAATTTTCTTTTTTTTAATATATTGTATATATTGAAAAAAATGTATAGTGAAATTTGTGATCATAATGTTAACTACAATAATTATAATTATCATGATACTGATATCACTAATTGATAACACAATTCCTGGTTACTCACATACCAAGTAATTCTATAATGGTTAAAACCAAGTAACAGTAAAAAAAAAATACAATACTGTTCAAAATGTATTATGGTTATACAGAATCACTATTTGCCTAAATCATAACAACATTGTCTTATTCGTGATACAATTATTGAAATTTACTGATATAAGCTACTTCAATGATAAATAATTGCTTTTATTCGGTTAATGTTAGTTTAGTGTCTTATTTTACTAATCACGCATTAAATTATAATGTTAAATATGCCGACATCAATAATTATAATATTTAAAAGCATTTTAAAGTGATTTTTTTTGTAATATAATGTTTAAAATTATGTATGACATTCAGTTGATTTTTCTGTCTATGATTAATTCATTTTGTAATAAAAGCTTTATAAGGAATATTATAAATGATCATAATTATAATATCCTATACATTATGTGTGATTTATAATGTGTTATTCAATTTGATGACTAATTATAGTATTAATTCGAAATTAATGAGTTAAACGTTGAACAAAATTTTGTTTGTATGGTAAGAATAATTCCTCATTAAAATATTACAGTTGTATCAACATTTTATTCATAGAATAATTTTATGATTAGATATATTTTATGAATTACCTATGACGTATAATGATAGAAGGTGTGTCAAGACGAGCCTTAGCAGGATCAAGTGGTACATACAACGTCCGAGCTACTGAGTTAGCTGTAGATCGAGGACGTTTAAAGTCAATTAATGCTACAGTAGTCTTTTTAGATGATTCACAACACTGTTTTAAACTTGATGTTAGTATATAAATGTAGCATCATAAAATCATAAGCTTTTGCTTTTTAAGTATATTTATTATTTATAACATTTTTTAATATTTATATTTGTAGAAAAGAGCTAAAGGCCAAGCTTTATTAGAAGCAGTGTTTCAACATTTAGAGTTAATAGAAAAAGATTATTTTGGCTTACAATTTACAGATAATGGCCTTATTCCTTCTGTAGCAAATGCTGATTTACTGGTACTATCATTTTTTAAATATTTTTGTATAACAAAGATTATTAGAATAGTTAATATTGTAATATTTATATTTTAGAGATGGCTCAATCCAAACAAGAGTGTAAAAAAACAAATGAGAGGTAAATTTTTATTATTTTAAAGAATTTTTATTATGATAATTCCTATTTATGACAGAAAACAGTAAAGAAATTATGAAGCCATTGATTAGGATCAAGTACTTAAAAACTAAAGTATAAAATTTTATTTTTAATGGTCATGACGAATAATATTGCAAACAATACCTGAAATTTATGTTTTACATATTGTCCGAGACTATATGTATATATTATAAGTCATTTTTTACAGAATAATTTGCAAGAAAAATGAGAAAATTTTTTGCATTTTTTTTTTTATTTCTCTGAGAAAAATTGAGATCAATTGTGTAGAATAAATGTAGAAAGTTTAGCCAAATTTATAATATAATATATGTTATTAAATATAATTTTGATTATTCTTAAGCAACAGGGTACAAATTTGTTTTAGGTTACTAAAATTACACATCAACATAAATTTTATTCCCTTGGAATGAGAGCAATTAAGTAAAAAGTAGGATCTAACATCTATGAAACCGATGTTATATATGCTGTTGAAATTCCATACCCGAATTTTCGGTAGAGATTTTTAGAAGTAATATTAGACAAAGATCATTAAAATCCATCAATTATTTTAGAACTTATTCTTTTTTTGTTAAATTTAAGTTTAGATGACAATTGTCAGGAAGACTTTAAAATTAATAAAAAAAATTTTAAAAAACGATAGCAAAGTGGGGTCGTGGCACAGTGTGAGAGTGGGACTAGTATAAATGATATCTGACAATGATTAAAATCACTATCATTAGAAAGGCTTCAATGCAAATCTGTAGATAGTGTTTAATTTTAAGAAATTGGTGGATTAATCAAAAGTAATTCTAACTCTAAAAGAATTATGGAAATTATTTCAACGGGCAATGATTTTTACTGAATCGGATAACGTTTGTCGCATTCATTTTTTGATAAAATTGGCAATTTAAACTGATTCAAATGTTAAAATTAATTTTATTAACTTCAAAGAAAAAAAAATTGAAATATGTTTAACATTATATTCTATGTTAATTAGATTTATATAATATTCATGAAAATCAGTGTATCTCCTTATAAGGTATTTTAAAATAACTTAAAATACAATACCAAGAATTTTAACACAAAAATAGTATTTTTTTTAACTACGGCAACCATTTGCACATAGAAGATATATTGTCGGGATAAATTTTTTTTTTTTGAACTTATAGTACATAATATAAGCTTTAATTTGAGATATATTTGAAGCTTAGAGTATTTCTAGAACATTTTCAAAAGTTAAGTTGAAAAAGTTCTACTTTTTACTCATATTTTTAAACATTTAAAATCCCTTGTATTAAACGACATGGTCTGATTTACAAAAAAAATTTGTTGGATGATAAATATATAATTTATTTAGAAACAAAAATTTGTATTGATCCATACATTTTTCAAAAAGTTATAATAATTTAAATTTTAACACCAAAATTTCATATTTTTTATCTACGGCAACCATTTTTACATAGAAGATAAGTGGCCGGGACAAATATTTTTTTCAACTTACAATGCATAAAATTATCTTAATTTTAACATATATTTGAAGTTCGGAGTATTCCCGGAACATTTTCAAAACTTAAGTTGAAAAAGTTAAATTTTTGTGCAGAAGTTCCAATTTTGAATTCTCCCTTGTGGTAGTTAAAGGGTCAAATGTTCACAAAAATGTAAGAGCTGAGAAAAAGTGGTAACAGATACAAAAAAAAAACACATCATAGTATCGACCACACTGTGTTGATGTTTTTTTATAATTTCTCCGTAAAAATAATAATAATAAACAAATATTTGTTAAAATAATTCAATGAAAATAAATAAATATTATACAAAATATAATTAGTAAATAAATGATTCAATTTAATAATTGAATGCTATGAAACTACTTTTTATTTCAGCATCAAAGATGTTATAAATCAAGAGAATAATATTGCCACTTGTTACATATTATGTAACGGACAATAACCTTATTGACTTATTTTTTAATTATTAATTTATTTTATATTTACTCATATGTTTTTAAGACAATAATATCAGAAATATCTAATAACTGGTGTTTTATTATATAGGTGGTCTTTTTTATTTTCGAGTTAAATTTTATGTGTCTGATCCAAGTAAACTTCAAGAAGAATACACTAGATATCACTTGTATTTACAACTACGCAAAGATATTTTACAAGGAAAACTTCTTGTTCCACCTAGTATTGCATGTTTACTTGCAAGCTACACAGTACAATGTAATTATTAACACATTAATTAATTAAATATTTATACCAGTTTTTAATCATAACTATTTGAAAAATTTAATTTAAGATAATTTTAGAGGATGATTTTTATATCTAACAGGGGAGGTCACGGTGATGGGGTCACCGATTTTCATAAAATTTATATAGATCTAATCTATATTGAATACAGAATCAGACGTATTTGGAATTTTTTGCCAATGCCCCCCTAAGTAGAGAAAATTGAATTTGAAAATTTTTAACTAGCTTAAATAGGGTCATTTTTCTTCCAAACAACAATTTGTGTTATGGTCCAGTCGACAGTACGTGATCCTCTAATACGTACAGGCTCGGGATCGAGTCTCTCTCACAACCTTATGAAATTTTTTGCTTTTTTTTTCACTGTTTTCTCTTTGAATTATTCATTTTATGTAATATTTGAAAATTTTTTTATAATAATAAATGAAATATATTTTTTATATTAACCTGGTAAGAGTATATAAATTATAAAGGAGAGAGATTTTTGAAAGGTTTAACGTTAAGTGCAAGGTTTTGCGTGGAGTTCATATTTTATGAATTTTTTTGAAAATTACAATAGATTAAATTAAAATATATAATGATATTATATATATTTAATTCCTCATTATCATCTCTTTATAAATATACTTTTACCTGGTTAATAGTAAAAATATATTTTATTTTAATTATTAAATAAATGTATGTTTGTTATATGACAAAAAGTCATAGTCAATTGAATAAATAATAATTTATAATTTTTTTTTTATTATTATTAATTTTGATTATTAAAAATAATAATTTAAGAGTTTTAAATACACGTAAATATTAATCAATAAATATAATTCAATTCAAATGAATAAATTTTATTCAATGAAAAAAAAAAAATGATTAACTTTACTCCTTCATAAAATATGAACTCCACG
>NW_026099573.1:22952190-22982862 GCF_025091365.1 Daktulosphaira vitifoliae
TTCGCGCAGAGCCATTTAATGGGCCGTTATTTGAGGATAAAGTTGTGAACAAAGTGGATGCTCTACATTGGTGGCAGTCTTTGTCAACTTTAAAAGACTGCATTTCATCAAAAGAACTATTAGTTATAGAACAACTCATGACTGCAAAGGCAACATCTGCGGGTGTTGAAAGAATTTTTTCTACCTTTGGTTTTGTACACAGTAAATTGAGGAATCAATTAGGGGTAGAAAAGGCTGCCAAACTGGCATTTCTGTTCAAATCGTTAAATAAATAAATATTATTGTTACTTTGTGTGATTAACATTTCTGTAAATCTTTATTTCTAATATTTTTCTTATCAAAGTTTTAATCAATTCTGCCATGTACTACTATGCTCTCAGTTATACACTTGGTAAGTACATTTTACCTAATTTAGATATTCTTGATTTGTAAAACAATGCTATATATCAATGTTTTAAACATCAATGTAGCAAAATTTAGAGTGATTTTAGTTAGTTTTTTTTTTTTTAATTATTCTCTGGTGAAGTATGAGTTATATTTTATAAAATTATTCTTTGCTATGTTTTTTATTACAAAATATATTATATGTACTACAAATTATAACATATGGGAATAAAACTGGTTTAAACCGAAAAAACCTGGTTTAAACCGAAAAAACCTGGTTTACACCGAAAAAACCTGGTTTAAACCAAAAAAACCCGGTTTTTTTGGGTTTTTTCCTAAAAAACCTGGTTTTTTTCACACCCTGATTCAAAGAAAAAACAGTGAAAAAAAAAGCAAAAAATTTCATAAGGTGGTGGTGAGAGTGGATCCCGAGCCTGTACGTATTAGAGGATCACGTACTGTCGACTGGACCATAACACGAATTGTTGTTCGGAAGAAAAATGACCCTATTTAAGCTAGTTAAAAATTTTCAAAGTCAATTTTCTCTACTTAGGGGGGCATTGGCAAAAAATTCCAAATACGTCTGATTCTATATTCAATATAGATTAGATCTATATAAATTTTATGAAAATCGGTGACCCCATCACCGTGACCTCCCCTTGTAAGTATCCCCTGTGAATTTTACTTTCATGGTTGCCACAAGTCTGACAAACCATGAAATATCAGGGATTTTGACGATTATATTTATTATGTGTTTTCCCCTCTTTTTCTTTTAGTTTCTAATTATAATTTTTTTATCATGGCTAAATATAAATGTAGTAGATAAGGAGATTATTGGGGTTCAATCTCTACCTTTTTTGAAATTATAAAACTTACAAATAAATAAAAATTAGTTGGTGTTTTTGGTATAGTTCATTAAATTTAAGGGTAAATATTTAAAGAACTAATATATTTATATAAATATATACAGAGTGTTCAGTAAGTCAGGAAACGGGTTTCTATTGTTCTCATTGTTTGTAACAATGAGAACAATAGAAACCCATTTCCTGACTTACTGAACACCCTGTATAATATTATTTAAAAATTAACTCAATATCAATAACATAAAATAAATTATTATTTTAGCTGAGTTGGGTGATTATCATCCTGACGAACACAAACCAGGTTACATATCAGGCATGATTCTCGTACCTGGCCAAACTGAACAAATGGAAAAGAAAATTTCTGAATTACATAAATTGCATAAGTAAATACACACTAAAAAGTAAATAATAATATTTTAATATAATTTTTTTTTAAATATATATTTAAAAAAAAAGAGGTCAATCTCCTGCTGATGCCGAGTTCAATTTCTTAGACCATGGAAAAAAGCTAGAAATGTATGGTGTTGATTTACACAAAGCAAAAGTATAATCAAATGTTGAATTATATGCTTTTTAAACGATTACTTAATAAAAAATTAATGCTTTAAAAAATGTAGGATTCTAGTGATAAGGAATTAGATATTGGTGTTACCTGTAATGGTTTAGTTGTGTTTCAAAATAATATTCGTATAAATACTTTATCATGGGCAAAAATTGTAAAAATATCTTTTAAGAGAAGACATTTTTTTGTTCAACTACGAAGAGAATTGGTGTGTAAAAGTATCATTCTAACCATATAGTCATATTGCAATAAAAATTATCATTTATATATAATTAATAGTGTGAAAATTATGACACTGTTTTGGGATTTAATATGATGACTTATCGATCTTCGAAAAATCTATGGAAAACTTGTGTTGAATATCATTCATTTTTTCGCTTAAATCAACCAATATGTCCTTCAAATAATCGTGGTATCCGTAGATTATTACCTGGTTCCTTACAGTTTGGATCGAGGTTTTCATTCTCTGGAAGAACAGAATTACAAACTATAGAAGATAGTAGAATATCACAATCTCGTCCTCATCGAACATTCTTAAGGTACTTTCTATGCTTACTTTAATTTTTTTCTAGTTTTACAAAGCTCAATAAAAGCTTGTAATTTTATAATATTTGTTAAGTCAGTATATATTCTTAAGTTCAAATTAGTGTACTTATTATAAATATTGTTGATAGTTAATTATGTCAGGATTGTTAATACAGTATAACTTTTCATTAATAAACTAAATTAGTATAGAAATGGTAAATAATACATTTGGGGTATCTAAGAATATGGTTGTCAATAATAATACATTTTGCCATAAAAGAATACATAAAGTGACTTGGAGTGCACCAGATAGACAAACGACAAACCAAATAGATCATCTTCTTATAGAAAAAGGTTTAGATCTAGCAAAACTGATGTATAGAGTTACAGAGGAGCTGACTGTGACTCGTTTTTTAATTATTGAAAGATATCCGCAATCATGCAAAAAATACAAATAAAAGATCAAAGTGCCCAAGTTCAATGTTAACAGCCAAAATACATATTAGAAAGGAAGAATTAGAAAATTAATTAAATGCAAACAAGCAAAGTGATGGACATCATTAGGAGTCTACTAGAGATACAATTATTAAAGCACCAAAAAAAACAGTGGGCGTATCACAAAACTAAATAAAGAAATGGTTTAATGCAAAGTATAGAAGAGCAATAATAAAAAGTAGTGATATCTATCATAACTATCTTGGGTTAAACACACCAGAAGCAAAGAAACTCTTTGAACAAGAATGTAGGGTATGTAAAAGAACCTTACAGAGAAAAAATAAGAAATATGTGAAGAATTACTGAGCAATACAAAACACAGATTATTCGAATGGTAGAGTGAGAAACTTGTTCGCGAAAATTATGAAGTATGAAAAATATTAAACATATGGAAAGAAAAAAGGATTCTGTAGGATTGAAACAAAACTATTATTATTCCACTACATACACATATGTTGAGCCAGACCGGTGGTGAAACTCACTGAGTAATTGCTCAAACCGCTACCCAAGAATTGGTGCAAAGAACAACACAGGAAAATATGGAAGTACTTGGTAGTAGCTAAACAATCTAAAATGTTTATCAAGACCCTTGGTCTACAGCTGGGTGATCTTTATAGCATAACTAAAAATCAAATAAGGACTTTGACTAATCTACTAACAGAACATGGTTACTTATTTAAACTCATTCCACATAATGTGCAAACGTGAAGCCTTATCCATACTATGATCAAACTACTTAATTAAACCTTTTCCTGAAATAGAAGATATTAAAAACCAAAGATTCAGAGAGATACTTAATTTTGCCAGAAAGACAGTACCCTTTGGACTCCACAGAAATAGATAATATAATGGTATGAATAACAGCACAAATGGAGTTAAGGGTACTCTCTTTTGAGAATTGGATATTGAGAAAAATCTATAGTGATTATATAATGATGAGTTTGTTTCCTGGCGGAGAAGGACAAATGCTAAAAACCTGATAAGTAACACAAAGCCTAAAGGTAACCAATTACACAAATGCACAATGATTGCAATGGTTTGAATTTGTTATTAAAAGAGATGAATCAAAGGCTGTGAGGACAATTATAGAGTACCAACCTAACGTGAAAAGAAGAGGGGTAGACCAAGAAAGCGATGAAAGTAGAAGACTGGTAGGAAATTATACATAATAAGCAAAAATAGAAGACTTTTAAGGTTGGCATCAAAGACTCTTGGAAAGTATTATTTAATATAATACTTCATTAACTAAAATTTTAGCATAACTCAAATATAGTTTTGCTGCTCAAGTTTCACATTATTTTCCAAATAATTCTTCAAATAAAAAGTATACAATAAAAGGTCACCTTCCTTAATTTAAAAATTGATTATAAAAGTAGTGAACATTTTATAATAATGTTCAGTCAAAAAAAAAAAAAAAAATTGACAATATTAATATATTTTTTTGGAAATTATAAATGATAAGATTATTGCATTAAATGAAGTGGTTAATTATTAACCATACACACTTAAATACCAAAAATTGATGAAATTTACTAATTTTATATTTAATACTATTTAAAACAAATATGTATACAAGTGACCAACCCAGTTTAATAATTTTTGATCCAGCAAATATTTTGCATTATTTTTTTATTAAATAATTTTTACAATTATTAATTATAATTATTTATATTATTAATTAAAAATTTTGTACTAAGTTAAAATCATATATCAGAACGTGTTTTATCTTCATACTGAATAGACATATATTAGAATAGTACTGTGTCTTATCTTATTGTGTAAATTACATGATATTGTGCTATAAATAAACTGGTATGTACATTTCTACTACTATAACATTAAACTATCTCTTTGGTAAACAATCACCTATGGAGATCTTTCCCCTCTAATAAGGGAAAAAATACTGAATTAAATAATTTAATAATAATTCAGTAATTATTATCCTCTAAATTATGCTAAGGCTACCACCAATTCTACTTATCATTATCCTGCCAGACAAAACGCAATAATATTCAATAGTATAGAAGGCATGCCTCAAATTGAATACATTATTAAAATTCTGTTTCTCTTTCCTCTATTTTTTCAGAATTTAGACTCTCTAATAAAAAATTAACAATATATTTCTCCCAAAAAGATATAGTTGACAAAATTATGAAATCTCATCCAGTCATAACTAATGAAATTTCTATTAAAATTTGATATCTTATCAATCCAGCTAAATAAGTTCTAATATCAAACGTCTGTTCAACCATACTTAATGAATTTATCGTAGAAGCTATTAAAAATCTTGGTATTACCCCGTCTCCCAAATGACAATATTCAAATTAGTTACTAACTTGGCTAAGTACAGCCACATTCTAAGTAGTCGTAAACAAATATACATTAATCTTGAAGATACTGAAATACTCCCAATCTCTTTTACATTATATTTCACTATCCGTATTAACTGCATCAGAGCAAGTGGTGGTATTGCTATATTAATAAAACAAATGTATCCCAATAAGCAAATACTAATCAATTAAAAATTTTAAGTTATAGCAATATCCATTACAATGGAAAAAACATTTACCATTGGTAACATATATATATACCTAACGAAACCAGTTTTTCAGCTTCTGATATGAGACACATTATTAATCAACTCCCCAAATCATTTTTACTAATGAGAGACTTCAACAGTCATGGCACCTCATGGGGCTCCGACTCCACTAACAGCAAAGGTCGAATAATGGAGTAGCTACTAGAAGATAGCAATATTACTCTACTAAATAAGGTCGATTACACAAGATTGAACCCCTCAAATGGTACTTTTTCAGTCATAGATCTTACTCTTTGCAGCATCTCTCTTCAGCAGAGTGAGCAGTGATGAATGCTTTAACCCTGAAATTCTAAATAGCAGCATACACAACAATATATGCTGATGATGTAAATATCTTCTGCTCAGGTTAGAGTTTGTCAAACTTTCAATCATCCCTTCAAGACACCATAAATAAACTAGAAGGATGGTCTAAAATATCTGGGTTCTCCTTCTCTACCACTAAATCTAAATGTATCCTATTTACAAAAAAAAAGAAAATATACCAATTTAACATTTATTTCTGTTATAGAAATAATATGAATATTAATATTAATATTAATATGAATAAAGAATAAATGGGAATTTGGGTGTTATACCCAAATTCCCAACTGTAAAGTAATAAAAATCTTGGGAATTACATTCGACCATAAATGCAGCTAGAAGCAACATGAGAGTAATCTAAAAAAAGAATGTGTAACTAAACTCAACCTAATCAAATCTATTGCACACACTCAATGGGTAGCTCCGTCGGGAACATTACTTACCATTTATAAATTACTAACTCTTTCTAAATTGGAGTATGGATCCTTTGTATTGTCTTCTGCAATACAATCAACTTACTTAACACTATACACAATGCTGACATATGTTATGCTCTAAGAGCATTCAAATTAAGCCTTATATATAATATATCTGGCATTCCCTCCATAAAATTATAAGAACAGGTCACATTAAAATTTGGCGCTAAACTAAAAACTAATGATATACTTACTCATAGTTAATACAGAAGGAATGATCCCTAGGAAATTTAGAATATTCCCAGAATGATGAAATATATTAGATATCAACTATGAACTACACCACTTGCCCTAACTCCTCAAATAATTTACAATACCAAATTTATAGAACTTATGAACAATTACCAAAACTGGAACAAATTATACACTGATGCATCTAAGATTGAAGGAGTAGGATTATCTATATTACTTGAAAACTCCTATAAGACCTATAGTTACCAAAACATTGTTATATATATACAGCTGAAACATATGCTATACTGAAGGCACTTGAGTATATTCAATAAAACAATATCGAAACTCAATTATCTTAACCGATTCTCTCAGCACAATTACCAGCATAGATAATCCATTTAACTTAAACTTTCTGGTCAATTTAATACAAAACACAGTCCACTCAATACACCACAAAGGTATATCTATAAAAATTATATGGGTTTCAGGACACTCATTAATCCAAGGAAATGAAAAGGCAGATATACTAGCAAAAGAAACTACAAAAGCTGATAATATAGCAATAACAACTTTATGCACTATCGAAGACATCAAATCAACTATTAATACAAAATTTCTACTTTTATGGCAACAAGAATGAATAAGCACTGAAACTAAATTACACAAAATAAAACAAAACACCCAAAAATGTCCATATCTCGACATACTATACAAACACCAAGTCATCATTGACAGGCTCAGAATTGGACACACACACCTAACTCATGGGTATTTAATGAACAACTATACTCCACCAATATACAAGATTTGCGGAGTCACTAATTCTGTCAAACATATTTTCACAAATTGTCAAAAGTATGAACATCAAAGAGAGGCACATGGGATACCTCACCACCTTACCCAATCTCTGAAACAAGACCTTAACTCTGTACAAATGATTACAAAATTCCTTAAGGCTACCGAACCATTTAATTTAATATAATATCTGTATAACTTATATGCTAGTGACCAACTTTTATTCACTTTCATTGTTAACCTAATCTAATTGTTTAAATAGCTAGTTTATTGTGATATGCATGTAATCATGGGCAATGGCCTTTATTTCAATTAAAAAAAATCATATATATTTTTTAGTGTTTATCTTTGATAAGAAAAATATATAAATACATTTCTTTAAATCTTTTGATGTTTTTAGCCTTTTTTTAGAAAAAATTTTAGTATATGTTACAATAATTTTAATACATAGAGTGAGCGTGTAACATAGATGAAGTATTCATTATAAATACAACATTATAACTCATACAACAGTATGAGCTGTATCCACCCACAGAAGGAGACAAAAAAAAATTTTGTTTTTTAAAAACCATGTATTTTTTAATGGCCTAAAGTCTGTTTTTAAGATATTGGTAATTTATATAGTATCTTTTTATTTTCTTGTGAGGAATATAATTAGCTCAAGAGTTGTAATAATTAAAAAATGTTTGTCAAATAAAAATTCAAAGATAATTTATATTTTTAAATGTGTTAATTTATAGCTTAAAAAAAATTATGAAGCATAATATTTGTAAGTTATATAACTTAATAACCTAATAAAAATGAAGTATGTATAAGTATATATCTAATTCATACATATTAATATGTATTAAATTTTAGATTTAGTAGCAGATGTACTTCTAAAAATGCCATTCATATAAATAATAATACCGAAAACAAAACATCTTCAAAATCAATTATTAGATCTTCAACTTTAAAAGGGACACATGACAATAAAGTGACATCACTTGATAAAGATCCTAGACCTGCCTGGGGACCACCTTCTTTAGTTATATCAGACGAGTAATTAAAGTTTAAAAAAATTCTGTAATTTTAATAATAATTTGTTTTAATTTATAGTGAAGGAGGGTTCATGTCATCTGTTATTCACCCTAGCAGCAGTAGCAGTATAAATGGTTTAACTGTTAATGGCCGTTCTTTAATGAATTATGTTGATGATGACATGTCAAGTAGCATCTATGATATTCCAGCTTATGATACAGAATCATCATTGGTATGTGAAATTTCCAAAGTATGGTTTGAGTAATATTAATTGCATAAAAATTTATTATTTTTTAGGAAGGTGATAATAATGTTGTTTGTATCCATATGTGTGCTGATAAACAAGGTCGATTTGGATTTAATGTTAGAGGAGGTTCTGATTTAGGAATGCCAATTGTGGTATCACGTGTAGTTCCTAATACATCAGCATATAGAGCTCAACCAAAACTTTGTGAAGGAGATCAAGTGAGTCGATATTATTTAGAAGCAACTGAAAAGAAACATGGTTATTAGTTTAAAAAGTAGTATTTTTTTTTTCTAACTATGACTTAAAAGAGTTAAGCAATCTTTTAGCAATATAGTATTACACATATTACATGCAGATGAACTGATATGAAAATATTTAAAAATCAACTTTCAGGTAGGTAGGTAGGTAGGTAACCTGTTGTATGTTGTTAATTTTTGTGTGATCTTCTATATTGGAGCTAACAGGGATAGCTCATTGTAACTAGTGACATATTTTGAGAAAAAAATGATGCTCTTTCATTATAAATTTAAAATATAGTGTTAATTATAACATTAATATAAAGCTAACTACTGTTGATCCATGTGTCTCTTCACACTTCTAATGTATAGTTTTTATCTAAGCAAGTAAAATATTGCAGGACATATTCATTAAACTACTACTTAAAAAATCTTTAAGTTAGAATTGTTTGTCTAAAGTCATTAAATAAGGCTACTTTTGTAGGTTTTGATGATTAATGGGCAAGAAGTTAGTGATATGGTGCACGATGATGTTGTTAATTTAATTAGAGCTGCTCGAGATCTTGAACATGGTGGAAAATTGATTTTAACTGTGCAACAAAAAAGTATTTATAGTTTTACTACTTAAAAAAATCACTAATAATCAAAGGTTTTTTTATGGGTTTGAGATTTTCTTTAAAATACATCTTTTGGTTATTATGTTATAACTAATTTATTATTTTATTGCTATGATACAGTGTATATATACAAATGTTAAATTTATAGTATTACGAATATAAATGAAGATAGTATTGTTATGTTTATTTTTTTTAATTATTTAAAGGTAATGAAGATTGTTTAAAAAATAAAGAAGAAGAGCCCATATTCCAATATATACCAGATTCACCGGCAAATATCATGTCATCTGATCCATTGCTTCAATCAATTTTATTGCTTGGTGATGGATTGGCTAGTGGATCATTATTGACTCAGTTTGAACAATTATATAGACATAAACCAGGAGCTTCAATGGATTGCGCCAGAGCAACACCAAATATTCATAAAAATAGATATCGTGATATAGCACCATGTTAGTAATAAATAATAAAAAAATTATTTTTAAACAAAACATAATGCTTTTTTTAATCATAGATGATTGTACAAGATATATTCTAAAAGATGGACAAAATGATTACATTAATGCCAATTATATTAATATGGAAATTCCTGGGTCAGGGATAATTAACAGATACATTGCTACTCAAGGTCAGTTATTAATTTTAACTGATAGTGCATAATTAAGTATTGCTTAACAATTTCAGCAAACTACTCTTTTTTTTATTTAAGTCTTGTATATTATTTATACATATTGAATGTATTTTTAAATTAAATGAAAAAAAAAAAATTGACCTCTGGACTTGTCTTCATGGTGAAAATGACTACCGTATGCAAAAATATGCTATTTTTTTGGAAAAATTCTTGATATTATATTTTACATTTTTTAACATTATGTTGCTATAACTTTTTAAAAAATGCATGAATCAACTCTATTCTTTGACAATAAATACTTTATATATACCTCTTTCATACGACATACTTTTTTTTTTAAATCGGACCTTTTCCCTTTATACAGGGGGGGTGCAAACCTTTTAAAATGCGTATAGAAAGTAGAACTTTTTCAACTTAACTTTTGAAAATGTTCCGGAAAGACTGACACTTTTATATATATCTTAAATTAAAGCTTATGTAATATACTTTAATTTGAAAAAAAAAAATTTGACCTCTGGACTTGTCTTCGTGGTGAAAGTTGACATCAAAGTTAATAAAAAATTACGATTTTTGTAAAATAATTTTTTTTTATATTTTTAACTTAATAATGCTCTAACTTTTTCAAAAATGAACATATCAATATAATTTTTTTTTATATAGATGCTTGATGTCTTTACTTATCATTTGGTATATTTTTTTTGTAAATCTGACACTTAACCTGCCCACAGGGGGGGATTTAAAATGACAACTTTTTCACAAAAAATTAACTTTTTCAACATAACTTTTGAAAATGTTCCGGAAGGTCTGACACTTTTATATATATCTTAAATTAAAGTTAATGTAAAATACTTTAATTTGAAAAAAAAAAAATTAACCTCTAGACTTGTCTTCACGGCGAAAATGGCTACCGAATGCTTTTTTCGTGTGAAAATTCTCGATTTTATGATTTATATTATATTTAACTTTATAATGCTATAACTTATTGAAAAGTTTATGGATCCACACAATTTTTTTATGAGAAATAATATTTTTTAATAAACCCTTTTTCATTCGACATATTTTATCTTAATCGAGATATTAATAAGGAACCAGCAGATCAAGTAGCTTTTGGAATAAAACACCAATTTTTTTAAAATTAAACACTATCTAAAGATTTGCATCGAAGCGTTTATTTTTGATAGTGATTTTAATCACTGTCAGATATCATTATACTTGATCCAACTATACCACGTCACAACTGTGCCGCGACCCCCCTGTGCTGGGTTTTTTTATATACCCCTTTCATCTGACACCCTTTTTTTTTGTAAATCGGATTATACCCCTTTAACATGGGGGGTCAAAACTTTAAACATGGGTATTGAAACTAGGTCATTTTCAATTAAATTTTTTAAAGTGTTCCAGAAATACTGACACTTTTATATATATCTTAAATTAAAGCTTATGTTTTTTTTTTTTTTTTCAATCCGAAGATTGGTTTTTAACAAATGTGTTTACAATAAATGGCTTCTCCATTTTTCTCTATTATTCGCCATAATTTTAAGCTCCCTGTAGGAAGTGACCCCTGCATCCTGCATTATTTGGCTAATGTACCTCGTTCTAGGTCTTCCTCTTGATCTTGTACCCTCTATCATTCCTTCAATTATTAAACTATGCAATTCATCTCCATGCCTCAACGTGTGTCCTATCATCTGCCATCTCCTTCTCTTTATAATGTCAATCAGTGTTCGTTTTTCATCTATTGTCCTCAGGATGTCTTCATTTGATCTTTTATCAATCCAGCTTATTCTCTGCATCTTTCTCCAACACCACATCTCCAGAGCTTCTAACATATCTTTTTCTTTCTTATTAATTGTCCAGGTTTCACTTCCGTATAATGCCACACTCCAGACGTATGTTTTTATGAGCCGTTTCTTCGTTACTATGTTCATATTTTTTGATGTTAGTATTTTTCTCTTTTTAAGGAATGTATTCTTTGCTTGACCTATCCTGCTCCTGATTTCCTTGGTTGATTTCCCGTCGTCTGTTATAATGCTGCCTAAGTATTTGAAATAGTCTACTAGGATAATTTCTTTGTTTTCTAATGTTATATTTATATATGGTATGTCTTTCTTGTAGCATACTAGGGCTTTGATCTTGGCTGCGTTTATTTTCAGACTATATTCTTTGAACGTAGTATTTATTGCATTTAACGCTACTTGTATGTCTTCCTCAGATGTTGTAAGAACGACTATATCATCAGCGAAGCGAAGCTTCCCCTCCTATTTTCACTACAATTCCTTTTTGTTTTAACCAAAGCTTTATGACGTTTATTGCTTTTTCAATAAATACATTAAACAATGCAGGTGAAAGTGGGCACCCTTGTCTCACACCTTTTTGGATTCTGGCAGTCACTGTTGTTGTATTAATGTTAATAATGGATTCTTGTTCTTCATAAATCTTATAAAGAATACGTCTGTCTTTAAAATCTATCTCTGTTTCTTCCAAAATTTTAAAGAGACTTGTCCAATTTATGCTATCGAATGCTTTTTCTAGGTCTACAAAGGCCATATAAGTGATTTTTTGTCTCTCAATTTGCTTTTCAAGTATTACTCTCAGACCTAAAATAGCCTCCCTGGTTCCTTTGTTCTTCCGGAAACCATATTGATCGTTTGCTAATCTGGCTTCTATCCTCTTCCTTATTCTTTTGCTTACAATTATTGCCAGTAATTTAGCCGCATGCGATATCAAGCTTAAGGTCCTAAAATTTTCGCACTGGTTTGCTCTAGGTTTTTTTGGTAGGATAACTAATCTGCTACATCCAAAATCTCTCGGAATTTTCCCAGTCTCGTATATTTGACTTAACAGTTCGTACAGAGCNAATAAAGCTTATGTAATATACGTTAATTTGAAAAAAAAAAATTGACCTCTGGATTTGTCTTCATGGTAAAAATAACTACCGTATTCAAAAATATGCTATTTTTGTGTTAAAATTCAGGGTTTTGTATTTTATTTTATTTTAAAATACCTTACAAGAGGAGTATAGATTTTCATAAATATTATATAAATAAAAACCCAGCACAGGGGGATCGCGGCACAGTGGTGACGTGGCATAGTTGGATCAAGTATTATGATATCTGACAGTGATTAAAATCACTATAAAAAAAAACGCTTCGATGCAAATCTTTAGATAGTGTTTAATTTTAAAAAATTCGTGGAATATACCAAAAACAACTTGATCTGCTAGTTCGTTATTAATATCCTGATTCAGATAAAGTATGTCGAATGAAAAAGGGATTATTAAAAAATTTTATTTCTCATAAAAAAATTGTGTTGATCCATACACTTTTCAATATGTCATAGCATTATAAATTTAAAAATGTAAAAAATAAAATCGACAATTTTCACAAATTAATAGCATTCGGTAGCCATTTTCACCGTGAAGATAAAATAAAGTCCGACATTTTTTGCATAATAAAGTAAATTACATTAGCTTTAATTTAAGATATATATAAAAGTGTCAGACTTTCCGTAACACTTTCAAAAATTAAGTTGAAAAAGTAAATTTTTTGTGAAAAAGTTGTCATTTTAAAACCCCCCCTGTGGGCAGGTAAAGGGTCAGATATAAAAAAAATATATACCAAATGATAGGTAAAGACATCATGCATCTATAAAAAAAAAANTACCAAATGATAGGTAAAGACATCATGCATCTATATAAAAAAAAATTATATTGATCCATACATCTTTCAAAAAGTTATAGCATTCTAAAGTTAAAAATATAAAAAAGAATTTTTTTACAAAAATCGTATTTTTTTTAAAAACTTTGATGTCTGTTTTCACCATGAAGATAAAATAAAGTCCGAATTTTTTTTTTGCATAATAAAGTAAATTACATTAGCTTTAATTTAAGATATATATAAAAGTGTCAGACTTACCAGAACACTTACAAAATTAAGTTGAAAAAGTAAATTTTTTGTGAAAAAGTTGTCATTTTAAATCGCCCCTTGTGGGCAAGTTAAGGGTTAAATGTATGAAAAAAATATACCAAATGATAGGTAAAGACATCATGCATCTATAAAAAAAAAATTATATTGATATGTTTTTTCATTGATATGTATTGATATGTATTCATTGATATGTATTTTTGAAAAAGTTATGGCAGTTTTAAGTAAAAAAAAATTCAAAAATTAGCGATTTTTAAATTTGTAATTTTTTTGGAGGTTTCCCCCATTTATGGGGAACGAGGGAAATTTTTTTCAATTTTTGAGGGTAATGTAATACCTTCTCAGCTTCGCATCGAAGCTAAAAATTAATATAGCATAGAAAGTTAAACTTATTTAAATTTGTTTGCATCTTTTAAGTGGAGAAAAATAACTTTGAAATTTAAACTAGCTTAAATAGCCAATTTTTTCAAGCAAGGGGAACGATGTATGGTTGTCGAGTTGGTAGAAGTCATGTTTTACACGTTTGGGATACGAGGTTTCAACCCTCGTATGGCAATGAATTTTTTGCATTTTTTCTTAATTCTTTTTAAGTTAATATAAATTTTTAACTCCTTTGATTTTTATCTCATTTAGATTCAATAACTTTAATAAAGATAAAGGATCCCATCACTGTAGTCGCCACTCGCGAGAAGAAGTTTTTTATTAATACTAAAATTATTTTACTATATTTTAAGTTTTAGCTTCGATGTAAAGTTGAGAAGATATTTTTTTGTGACTATCATTTATTTTCTCTGCTCTAACTTGACCTACTTTTTTCATCGATACGTCAAATGACTACAAAAGTATTTAGTTGAAGATATTACCCTCAAAAATTGAAAAAAAAATTCTAATTTATCAATTAAACAGTTACTTATCCCATATTCTCCATACAGACAATTAAAATCATTCATTTCTAATGTTTTCAAAATATTTATTAACGAATGAAGTTTGAAATGATAGGTTTCAACTACAAAATGAAATCATTTTACTTTGTAATTTAATAATTTTATTAACTCTATTTGTGTGTGCTACTACTAGACTATAATATTACAAATTTTTTTGTAACATGTTGCTATATAAATCATTTCTAAAAAAAAATGATTGTTAATTTCTCCTGAATTAACAATGGATTTTTATAATTATAATTAAATTTTATAATATGCTCTATTGAGTATATCTATTTAAAATTTTTTTTTTTTTTGATTGGTTCATTTAGTTAAAGTAAATCATTAAAATTAATTAACTTCTGAATATTTTAATTGCAGAATCTTTTCAAACACCAAAAGTTACTAGGAAATTATTACTATTACTTCTATTTAAGTTATCTATTACCATAAAAATGCAAAAAAATATTGAGCTTTTCTGATAAATTTACAATAAATAGTAATTATAAAACTTTCTGACTGCATATTGATCTTAACGATACAATTTTTTTAATTGTCATAAAATTAACTATATAAAATACTGATCCATACATTTTTCAAAAAGTTATAGCATAATGAAGTTAAAAATGTAAAATACAAAATCGAAAATGTTCACACAAAAATAGCATTCGGTAGCCATTTTCACCGTGAAGATAAAATAAAGTCCGAAATTTTTTTTTTGCATAATAAAGAACATTACATTAGCTTTAATTTAAGATATATATAAAAGTGTCAGACTTTCCGTAACACTTTCAAAATTTAAGTTGAAAAAGTAAATTTTTTGTGAAAAAGTTGTCATTTTAAATCCCCCCTTGTGGGCAGGTTAAGGGTTAAATGTATGAAAAAAATATTCCAAATGAAAGGTAAAGACATCATGCATCTATATAAAAAAGAATTATATTGATATGTTCATTTTTGAAAAATTTATGATACTTTTAAGTAAAAAAATTGAAAAAATTTCGAAAATTTTTAAATTCGTAATTTTTTTGGAGGTTTCCTCCATTTACGGGGAACGAGGGAATTTTTTCCAATTTTTGAGGGTAATGTCTTCGACTAGATACAATTTGTGATCTTTTAACGTATCATTGAAAGAAATCAGTTCGGTGAGAGCTGAGAAAAAGTGGTAACAGACAAAAAAAATAAACACATCTTAGTAAAACCAATACCTTCTCAGCTTCGCATCGAAGCTAATAGTATAAGAAATAAACGAATGACACAATAAATGAAGTAAATTTGTGTAAAATTATGTTCTTATAACACAAGATTTTTTATAAATAATTATATCAAATATTTTTAGGACCTCTTCCGACTACTATTGGTGATTTTTGGCAAATGGTATTAGAATCACGGAGCAATTTGATTGTTATGGTTACAGCTCTTGTTGAAAAAGGTCGACAAAAGTGTGCTAAATATTGGCCACCTGTTACTGAAACATTAGAAGTAAAATTGAACTTGATAGTTAAAACAGTTTCTGAAGAAACAGATACATCAAATATTTTAGTATATCGTCAATTAGAACTAACTGATTTAACAGTAAAAATTTTTATGTATAATATTTTTAGTATATAAGCAAATAATTCATATTAGTATCAAAATGCATTCTATCTTAAACGTTGGAGCAATTTAGAGTAAAAATGGTACTGTTTATCATTGAGGTACAAATGTACTATGAAATACATTCATTGATTATTGTTCAATAGTTATACTTCTTGAACAATGTCAACAATTGTTGTCTTTGACACATACTTATGTCATAATTTCCTTAGCCTCTATCCAAACTATTTGATGTTGGCTCTACTTTATTGGTTAGATAAGATTTTTACACCAGCTGTTGATTGATGTGATGTAATCTTATTATAATTGAGCTAATTAGTAATTTAAAGTGTGTCGTTGTTAAACTTCCCGTATAGTTACCCATCTAGGAACTAACAACAAGCAGTGCAACTGAATGAACTACTGCATCATAACACGTTCCATGCACTTGACAATCTCCAGATGCTTTTCAATTTTCTTGTACCATTCGGAAATTTATTTTTGAAACATTGTATCATGTTCAAAGTCTTAAAACTTTTTCGGTATAACTACTGTTATAAATGTTTACACAAAACTTAATTATTTAATGTTGCTCCAACAATTTTTTTTTAATTTACATTTATGTTTGAAACCCATTTATATTTTTATTAAAATATTTGTGTAGATTAATGAAACGAGACCTGTTACACAAATACAATATGGTTTGTGGCCTGATCATGGTGTACCAGATGATTCAGACCGTTTATTAAATTTAGTTGAAGCAGTCCGTAAAGAGCGTGCTGGAGTTGTGGAACCAATAGTAGTTCATTGTTCAGCTGGTATCGGACGTACAGGAGTGATTATCTTATTAGAAACTGCATTGTGCTTACTAGAAGCTGGCCAGCCAGTTTATCCTTTAGAAATTGTTCGTCAAATGCGTGATCAAAGAGCTATGATGGTCCAGACCTCTGTAAGCTTACTAATTAATTTTATAGTTCAACACAAAAAAAATTTAAAAGTTTAAAGGCTTTAAATGATATAAAAGGAGGAAAGTAATAATTAAAGGTCTTTAATATCAGCGTAAAGAGTAGGTCAAAAACATTTTATTCAGAAATTTTTTTGTAATATGCAAAAATTGTAATATCTAATAGGATTTTTAATTTTTATGGGGGCTAAGCCTTATTTTCTACTTTATTAAATTAAAATTAAACTAAGCTTCTTGCTCCTATACTAGTCAAAAAATGACAAACAATATACATAGTAATGCATTAAATATAAGACATTTATTTTCTTAGACACTATTGAAAGTTTTTAATTTTCGTAAAAAAAAAAATATTATTTGATTAAAAAACTAATAAAATATGTAGTTAAACTAATTTTTTTTTATTCTTCAAGAATAAAAAACCATAATTTTTTTAATGGGAACCCCATTAAAGTTTGATGATCAGTTAACATTTTAATTTGAAGGTATGATAGAAAAAAAAAATTTCAAAAAATTTTTTTCTTAAAATTATTTTAAACTGATCAAACGTTTGCTTTTTAAAATTATTTGGATTTAAAATACAAATTTAACATTATTTTAGTTTTTAATGGTAATAAACGCAACAATAATCTGTTTCAATTTAACTATACATTTTTTTTATGATTCAACAATGTACGATAGTAAACTTTTATTGACTAAAGAGCATGCGTCTATTAATAGACCTGAATCAATAAAGATAAGATTTCTGTGTGATGAGAGCTAATATCCAGTACTTATATAATGATAATGCCAAAAATAAAAAAACTTTTTTGAAATTGAAAATTTTGCATTTTTTTAAGATCTATAACAAGTGTATATCAAAAATCGAAAATTTATAGTTAATACGTAGATAATTTTATCTCAGTTTTCCAGAAACGTTTTCTCTTTAGATATATTCTGTTGATGCACAAAAAAAATGACTTGGATTAAAGTGACTTAAAATTCTATTAATTTTGAAAATACATATTTTTTTATTTTAAGATCGACAATTTTTTGTTCAATGTACTAATAGTCAATATTATTTTTATAATTTTTTATATATTTCTTTTAACATTTATTTTATTATTTTCAAATTCATTTATAAACTTTTATTATTTTAGAATCAATACAAGTTTGTGTGTAACTGTATTCATTATGCGTTTACCCAAGGAGTTGTAAAACCATTACCAGAATACAGTCAGCAATAGTGATTTTTCAATTTTTTGTATAAGACATTTTCATTTCAAAATAAATTATATTAAAAAAATACAAAAGAGTCTTAGTGAAATTATGTTATAATCTTAATTGATGTTTGTTAGTATTTTATGTTATTAGTTTACAATTGACTTTAACAAATGTTAAAAATATTTTTACTTTAATTAACATTCTTTTATAACATTCAAAATATTAATTCTCATTATTATTTAAACATTTTTTTAGTATTATTATAGAGTTCTGTTTGGTATTACCATAATTTTGATAGTAAGTTTTTTTAATAACAGTTTACTGTATTCATATTTATTATTGTCCATCTTGCATAAAATTATTCATTTATCTGCGATATTCTCCAAATAATATGTTTTAAAGTTAAGTATTACCTTTTTTTTTTTTAATTAAAAATAGCCAATTGACATTGAATAAAATTTGATTTTCTAATAATATATTTTATGGAATGCATTTGTATATTATCTTTATATAAATTTTACTATGAAAAATCAAGTTAAAAATTTGGTTAAGTATTGTAGTTATTAATTTTCAAATTTTTTATATTGAAATTGTTATATTTATTTTAATAGTAAAATTAAGGTTTTTAATGAACAATAAATATATTTACTTAATTTGTTGAGTTAACAAAATTATATTGAAAAATATTTTTGTAAAATTTTATTGTATATCTATGTACAAGTATATAAGTGAATAACAATGTATTTAATTCGAATTACTCTTAAATTATTATTATAGAATATTAAATAATTGAAAACTTAAAAAACATTTAACAATTATTTTTTAATATATTTTAATTATATTTTTACATTTCATTGTTTCTATGTGTGAGTTCATACCAAATAGTGACAAAAAATGATTTTATTAAATGAATAGTTAGATTTAATTATATCTAACTGCTTAAGACTGATNAAAAAATGATTTTATTAAATGAATAGTTAGATTTAATTATATCTAACTGCTTAAGACTGATAAAAATGTTTGTCATACTTCCTAACAATTTAAATTATTCTAATATTTATTGTGTTCTTTTAACTTTTTCTTTTTATAACTTATTATTAAATTCACTTGTACTATATTTTATTGTATACTTAATAAAACTATTAACACGAATTTAGTAATTGATTAATAATTGATATTGACTCATCATTAACTAGTTTTTAACTTTAAAGAAATGCATATAGACATTTACAAGTTACTCCCAAAATTATAAAGTATTTGAATATTGTTCAATATTAAATAAATAAAAAAACTGATAAAACTCAATTTGACTAGTGAAAGTACATCACTGTAGGTTTTAATGTATAATTTTACCCTTATCATGAAACATTCATTGTTATTTAGCCACAATGAAACATTTGACTTTTTATTGCTAATTAATTAAATAAAAAAAAAAATTTAAAGTTAATGATAATTTTTGTATCAATCAATTAAAAAAAAAATGTTACGATATCTTGAAAATTATCTTGTAATATAACTGTTTGAAAACAATAAGATATTGTGCCTTTTTCCAACAATAACTTATTTTAAAAGTTGAAAGAGAATGGTTAAATATTAAACAAATTTAAGTCTTTAAAGATGTATTGAAATTTTATTCTTACAATATATTCCACAAAAAATGATTAAACACATTAAGTTAAACTAGTGATTTTGATCATCATTTTCTTTCAAATCTAAGTCAAGAATACAATTAATTTGAATTAATTAAGAATAATATTTTGGTAATATAATAATTTCAAATACCTGAATCAAAATTTCTAGGTCTCAAGTGTTCGTTTTCAATGACTTTATCTTTTTTAAATTTGTTTATATCTTTAAAAATAAATAAAAATTATTATTATAGTCTTCTTCTCCTTGGGGTTGGCCACCCTTGTTCTAAACTTTCATTTGACACCAAAATCTCCCACATCCTCTACGCGCATGCTTCCGATTCCTCTCTCTTCATAACATGACCAAACTATTTAAGTCTATTTTCTCTCATCTTATCCATGATTGATGCTACACCTATACTCCATTCATCCATCTAAGCATTCTCATCTCTGCTACTCATTCACTGCTATGCTTTCTTATTAACCGCCCAACACTGAACCATACATCATAACTGGTCTCACTACAGTCTTATTTACAGTCATAGAATTTACCTTTCAGCCTCATTGGAATTCTTTTATCGCATAAGACACCAGATGCTTCTCTCCACTTCAACCACCCGCACTTAATCCTGTGTNCCTTTCTAAAAAGATTTTATTTAAAAGTTCCTTCAACCATCTTTTGCCAACACCGCCTAATATTTTCCATACATCTACTGGTACTTCACCTGGTCCTACTGCTTTATTCTTTTTCATTGATGCCACAGACTCCCATACCTCTTTCTCACTAAATAAATCTACCAGTCCCTCATTCCACGAGATATCCTTTAATGCTTATTTTGGGTACTCCTTGTTCAGTAATTTTTCAAAATACTCTTTCCACCTTTTTTTTCACATCATCATCACTGAAGAGTACCTTATTATCAACACCTTATATAATGATAATCTTTAGACCTTTTCTCTCATATCTTTGCAAGTCTATAGATTTCTTTCTCGCCTTCATTTGTTCCTAGCCTATCATACAATTCATCATAACTCTTATACTTCACCTTATACTCCATCCAGTCTTCTCTCCTTTTGCTCTTCTGCCATACCTTGAATTGCTTTTTCTTACTTTCTATGATTTTTTAAATGTCCTCATCCCACCACCAGGTTTCCTTGTTTCCTGGCATTCTACTCCTACTCTCACCAACAATCTCCTTTGCAGTATTCTTTACACAACTAGCAAATCTATTCCACACATTATTTATGTCTCCCTCGACATTCCACTCCGTCCTCTCTTTTACCGTCTTTAAAAACTCTTTATCATTTTCCCCTTTCAATTTCCACCACCGGATCTTTGATTTTTCCCCTGTGTTTCTTCTATTTTTATTTATTCTCTTTCCGGTACACCACAACTCCATTATCATCAGTCTATGTTGTCTAGTTACACTCTCGCCTGGTATAACTTTACAATCTTTTACTCGTTTTACGCTCTCTCTTCCATATAAAATAATTGATCTGTGATCTATTTCTCTTACTCTTATATGTTATATAATGTTCTTCTGTCTTTCTAAAATAAGTATTAACCACAGCAAGATCAGATATTATTATATTATATATTATCATCAAGATATTATTATAGTAAGATTTGAAAACACATAGACTAATTTGTATAATTATACATACCAAATTCTGTAACATCAACACCCAATATTCTTAAATAATGTATACTACATTCTCCATTTATGTATGCTTTGAGAGTTGAAAATCCTCTCCATCCTACTAATTCTAGTGGGAAATCTTCATTGATCATATTTAAAATACAACTTCCAACACCTAATATTAAGTAAGGTAATAATTAGATTTATGTTAAATGGGTTTGAATTCAATTAACCTCTGTGCAGGAGTATTCATTTCTCTATTAAATACAAGTGTGTATAATAAAATGTAAAACTGTCTATTTAATTTATAAATTAAGCATGGGATGGTAATAAATTGTGACCAAATCAAAAATGTCAAAATTGAATTGTAAATTTTCTATTAATTTTTAAATTTTGGTTCCGGAGACAAGCTATATTAATAAAACAAATGTATCTGTGCCATTTAGCATAGTTTGAAAGCAGATAATTTATATTTCCAAGGACTTAGTAGTTTATGAAAAGAGCAGAGAAAGTATATTAAAGGAATAGAAATAATTGATGGTAGTAAAAAATTAGAATTTTAATTGAAGAACAAACACATTCTAATTTTTTTTTTTTTTTTTTGCTGTGAATTAAATTTGAAGAAAACAAAAATGAGCCACAGTTTAATTCTGACCAAATTATTGAATTCAATTTAAGTAGTAATGAAAAAGGTTGTGAATCCCAAAAAGTACCTATAATAGATCTTAAAAATTTGGCCTAATGAGAAATAAAGGATAGAAGGTAGTGAAATTAAGGAAGCTTGCAGTCTAGGGTTTAAATTAGGCCTAAAATATAATATCATTGCTATCTAAAGTCACTAAAGGAAGAGTTTTTATTAATTTTTGACAAGTAAATATTTTTAATTGGATCTTTCAGGAAATGTTCAAAAAATGTTGGGTCTAAAGATCTTGAAAGGATAGAATGGAAATTATTAAGATACAAAATAGCATTGAAAAATAGATAATTATAATGGTATAGTTTTTACTATAATTACAACTCTTTCTCTCTCTCAAAAAAAAATACTATAATTTTTGTTAACTAATATTGCAACCATTATAATAATATATTAAAATTAATACTTAGTTTTTATACCAAAATTATCTAGTTTTTCTTTAGTATTATCTCTAAGATTAATAATTGGAACTGTTGGATTTTTAAGTATCATTATAATTTCGTCACGATTTAATTGTACTCGTCTTTTAGAACCTATAAATTGAGTAATACTTGGTAATCCCTAAAAATATTTTAAGTAATTATTTTTTAAGTAATTATTAATTTGATTAACTTAAATGTATTAATAATTATTTAGTTTACCTCCTGAGCAAGTCTAAAATTACAACCCATTGATTTATTATCACACCGAACAAAAGTTTTGACACCAGTATTAATTATCTACATGAAAAATATGTAAAATAAATTAGTGATTAGAAATATCGAATAGAAACTATCGAACTATTCGATAGTTGTCCACTATTCGAACTATACGATAGTCATTCAAAAAATATTCGATAATTTATTCGAATAGTTTTTAAAATTATTCGATAGTCTATTTGAATAGTTTATGCCAAAAATAAACTATTCGATAGCTTAAAATATACGAAAATGCCCATCACTAAAATAAATGTCAAATTATGTATCAATAAATATTTCCGTTATTAACATACTTTAACACGATCTTGATTATTTTTTACAATATCTTTTATTGAAGAAGAAGTGTAGTATATATTCTTCTTTTTACCTATTGAACACCTTGTTAATAAACAATGAACTGGAAAATTACTGAGTTCATAGAAATCCCTGAAAATTAAAATATGTGTATATTAATTCATATAGTCTCAGATTAATATTTATAATTGATTATATATTTATGAAATACAGTAGAATCCAACTGTATAGTACTAAAGTTTGGTATGTTGACAAAATAATAGTTTATAAAAGTCAAATAAATATTCAGTCAAATATTTTATTGCTAATAAAATTTTATAAGTAACTGATTAAATTAGTCAAGGAAAATTTTGATTTTTTCATATTGGTCATAAAATTATTATAATTCCTGAAATAGTTTTTATTTAATAACTAATTAAATACCTAATTTCTGGCCAAACAATATCATTTTCATCCATAAAAACAAATGGATCTTCTTTATATCCATGATATTTGTTTTTTTTTTGTTTCCTCTTATGATCCAATTTATTTTCTGTTGTTTTATCATCTAAATTCATTTCTTGTGGTGATACTTCCCATGGAAGTGATTTAATCTTTATTAAGACTGCTACAAAAAAACCACCTGTATCTTGATGATGTGGAAGTATCCGAATGCTGAAAAATTTCTTAACATTAAATTTTTCAATAATAAAACTATATCATCATAATAAACATCTAACACTACCATTTTGTTAGATTATGTTTATCTTCTATTGGTGGAAACATTTGGGGTCTTATTTGAGTAGACCATTTTTCAGGAACTTCATCAAATATTTCATAAGTATCTAGATCTTTAGATACAACCTTCCATTTAACTAAGCCTTGGGTAGATTGTAAACCTTCAAGTTCATTGTGTGCATCTATAAGTTGTACACTTCCTGGTAAATATTAATAAAAAATCTTTAATACTACTCTGTTAAACTAGAAGTTAAATAGATTTATTATGAAATGTTAATTTATATCTTATAAAATTTACCAGCAGCTTCAGTTAATATTCGGTTAATAACAGCTTCATTTTCAACAGGATTAAAAGAACATGTAGAATATACTAAGCGTCCTCCAATATTCAATAACTCTAAACCTCTCTTTAAAATACGAAATTGAATTCTAATAATTAAAAAATAAATAAGTAAATAATTTTAATGTGAAATTTAATATGAATTATATAATTTACCCATGTAAATTGTTACCATTTCCAGGACTCCATTTAGTCCATATATCAGGATTTTTTCGTAATGTACCATCTCCTGAACATGGAGCGTCACATAATATTTTATCAAATTTTAAAACTGATTGTACTAAAATTGTTTTTTAATTAAATTAATAATAAGTATGATACATTAAAAAAACTTAGTAGTCAGGATCCAATATTGTAAAGATGCGGCCTAATATACTCCAATATAGGTTGAAATTTGAGTTTTTAAACAAAAAACAAAAACAAATTGAAAAATTTTAATGGAAATTTTGACTTTAGCTACCTATCATTTATAGAAAAAAAAATTATCAAAGCGTTATTTGAAATACTAAAAAAAAATTGGAGTTCTAGTTTTGTTTAGGTAAAAAAAATGCAAACATTTAATAACATTAACAACATTTGTGTATGTATGTTGCAGCATTCAAACAGTTTTTATGCTTAAAGTATTTATTAAATTTTTATAAAATGTATTTAAAAGGTAATTGTTTTTAGTACTACTGATAATCTCATTGAGATTTGTGAATTTTTATAGCAAAATGAAAAATGGAAATTTTGCAATTAAAATTTTTTTTTTTTTTAATAACTAATTAAAAGACGAAAATTAAAATTTTTTTCTTCTTTTTATCTTACAGTACCTTAAAAAAATTTTAATTTAATTTAATTTTGAATAATTTATGTTGTCAACATTGTAGAATCTAAAAAATTTCATAAAGATATGTTTTGTTTTTAAAAAGTTATTTTAATGTAAAGTGAAAAATAAAAATATCATTATTGACTTTTTATATTTGGTTAATTTTTTGGTTGAAATTAACCTTTAATATAAGAATTAAATGGGATTAAAAAAAAATTTCCCTAATTATAGTTTCAACTAGATATAATTTGTGATTTTACGCATTTTATTTTGGTAAAATAGTCCAGTAAAAGCACACTATTTATATAAACAGACACACAAAAAAATTACAACATCAAATCAATACCATTTCAGCTACCCATTAAAAGTAAAAAACAAAATGAAATAATTTTAAAATTTTAAGGTACATTGTATATATTATTTTAATACCATTTTCATCAAAAATTAAAGCAGGTAAAACTGTAGCATCATGATTTGTGATAACTATATTTGCACTATTTAATCTTTTAGCTTGATGAACCAACATATAGCATCGTGCATTATGTACATCATTAGCAACTATTAAACCATCTAAGAAAATAAAAACCAGATAAAAATTAAAATTCAATATTTAGGCAAATATTTAATTAATTCATGAATAACTACCAGGAACTGGAATGTTTGATCCAGAATAAAGAGCTTCAATGAGTTGTGCTGTTTTAGATCCAGGTGCAGCACACATATCTAATACCTAGGAATTTAAATCTTTATTTGTTAATCTAAAGCGAGTATAAAAAGTTTTTATGGGAATAGATAAAAAATTCATCTTCTTTTATGTATATCATCTTTGTTAACACTAACTAGGGTAAAATATATTTTTTTTTCAATCTCTATTTAAAATTTATATTGTTAACAATAATACAATATAAATACAAAGAATATCACTGAATAATTTTTTCAAGTTAAATATAATATAATGATTAAAAGCTATTTTAAAATTCTCTGACCTTCCAGACATTTTCCAGGAGGGAGTCAATGCACAAAAAAGATCCCAATAAACAATTGCCTAATAATAGAATTTAGTGCTGTGTTCAATAGTGATATGAAAATTTAGATAATTTACTTATTTTTTTATATAAAGCAAAAATATTAACTCAAGGAAGTAGTAAAATATTACCAGAAAAATGATAAAATTAACTATTTCTATGCCATTAAGTTATAATACTTCAATTTTTAATTAAATTTAAACCCATCTATCAATATAGCAAAATTACTAAACTGTAATTAAATTTTGATAGCAATTCACTGTACCAAGGGAGAACTAACCATGAGGGCAAACACTCCTAGGCTATTGCCTATAGATCTAAAATTAGCATAACCTGGTTTATAAAATTTATTTTTGACCATTTTTTCTTTGTATACAGTAATAAAAATATTTTTTGGATTGAGCTAAATTTCCACAGTTATTATGTCCCCTAAGCCATCGGCTTATTAAACTGACTTTACATTCTACTATAAAACAATTATATTCCAGGTACTCTAATAAAATTCCTTGACTTTACAATGATTCATTTACTTTCTGTTTTTCAGATTTATAAACACCCAATTCCAAATTATGAAAAATATATTTTGTCAGGAATGGTAAAGGAGCAACCCAATTTTTTTTTTTTCAAATAAAGTATTCTTATAGCTCTGTATGTTTTTAAATATAATATTTAATATAAAATTACTATATGTACAAATATAATATCCCCAAGACAATTTTTGAAACAATTCATATTTCGGATAGCAGATTATTGAAATTAAACTTTTTAAAAAAATCTGTTAAGCTAAATTATTTATTTTAAAATAAATACATAGCAAACTCAACTAATAGGTGTGTAAAAGCTTTTAAAATTTACCATATTATTAACAACTAACCTTATCACTTGGTTTAACTTTCAATAATATTGGTGGAATCATACTGACTGTTTCTTGTCTAGAAATATTACCATTTTCTGTTTCAGATATTAAAAAATTATGCAAACGATAATATGCTTCAGAACCTCTTATATCCTTGCGTGTAATCTTAAGTTGCCAACCTAATCTTTGAGGGTACCTAAAATTTTTGATCATAAATTAACAAAAAAATTAGAAGCTATAATTCTTTAAGAATATGATAAGTAAGTATTTCATTAATTTTAGTAAATAAATAATCAGTTTTACATCCTTCTATTTCTCAAACTTAACATGCTACAAAGGATGGAGGCTCTATTTCACATGTTAAAAAGTTAAAAATGGTTTTTGGCTAAGCGAATTATGGATGGGACAGGTATTATGACAGGTTTGCACCAGAGACCAGAGACCACCAATAAGAAAATCATGAAAAAAATCTCGTTGGCACCTTGGAGATCAAACTCTGTACCTTATACTCTGTAACATACATTTCTTCCCACTAAGACAGACCAACCTCAATTTTATTCATTTTAATGTTTATGAATTTATTTATATGAGTCTGTCACAACTTTTTCTTAATCTCACTGGACCAACTTTACTTAATAATACATCAAAAGATCAAATTTGTAACTCTATAAATTTGGAAAGATGTTATTTGTTTCCCGTAAATTTTTCAAATTATAACTAATAACTTACCAAGGTAAACAAAATGGTTTTGCTATGGATAATTGTTCAGATTGTTCATGCTTTAATAAGTCAGTAAAAAAAACACCTTCAACCATTTTTAACAAAGCTTTAGCTTCATTATCACTACTTCCAGTAATTCGAAAAGAAGTTGGTAAATCAGTTTTTAAAACATTAACAAATTCATCCCATTCATCTTCTTTACAGATTCCTTGCATCTATAAAAATAATAATTTTTTTATAACAAAAAACTTATGTATACTATATTTAATAGTTTTATCAAGGATTTCTAGTCATTTTTCTAGAACTATTGAAAATTTAATGAATAAAAAGAAAAGAAAATTTGTAAATAAAGTTGGATTTAACAATTCAATAAAAATGTATGGATTTATAAAAAAAATAATATTTCATTAGAAAAAATTAATAAGTTATTATATTTTGGTTAAAGCATAAAGTTTTTACTTAAGGAAAAAAAATTGGAGCACAATTGAGTCAATTTTATGAGATCAAATCATTAAACATTGATATTATTTATTTACTTTATAATATTGTAGAAATTTGTCATTATGTCTAACAATACTTTCATAAGAACTCCGTGTATCTTCTTTAGGTTTATTAGATACCTCAGCCTAAAAGAAATACCAAAGATAAATTAATTTTCATAGGATAAATTCAAAATCGTTTAAATGTACATGGCATCAAAAAATTAAACCAAATGATACAAAGCAATTGTTTCTGTACAATAAAAATTGATTACTTGTGGCTAATATAATTGTAATTTTAAATTGTTTCTGTATTTTTTATAACATACTATTTGGAGGTCATGGTTTTATATGATTAAATCATTTTAATATTTATAGTTTCAATATTGATGCTATTTGTCTACGATTTAGTGAAAATAGTAGTTTATTATAAAATGTTATTAAATAAAAAGATGAAAGTATAAATTAGAATCTTATACAATATATTACTAGAATTACTAAAAAAATAAAATTGTTACACGTTGCTTTTCTCTTCTTTTTTTAGCAAAGTATGCATTTGTACATCCATGTCGCTTGTTGCCCATATTGCTTAGTTATTATTAAAAGTAATGGATACTAATTTTAAAAACCTATAACAGTTCTTAGTTAAAAATAATTATTATTATTTCCTTTTATCACTATTTTAAATTTACCCAGTGAGTCGAAGGAATCAAATATGCACCTACAGTTCACGTGTTTACCAAATCTTGTCTTATCATATTATGATGAGACCTTAATATTAAACTACAAAATAGATAAGAAAAAAAATATTTGTGATTAAACTACGAACTAGTGATTCAATTATCACTTACCAATACCAATTACAGATGACTTTTTTTTTCAATTTATTTTTCCTAATATTTAAAAACTATTTTATCAATAAATTTTCCTTGTTATGGTGTCTTGTTTTAGATTGGCTTATTTGAGAGTTAAACAAATATTGTTATACACGAGCTTATCCGGATAACTTATTTATATTAGTGGTGGGTAAATTCTCAGACGCAATTATAGACTTGGCACAATAGACTTGATACTACACATGTGGTGTTGTAAATAATCTAAACAAAGCATTAGGAGTTATGTTTACGAGGAGAAGAGGACTTATAAGTCTTGACACACTTACACTGAAAAGACAAGAAATTTTATAATGCTATAACTTTAAAATCTTTGGATCATTATAATTGTTTGTGATAATTATCCCGATTAGTTATTTGATTTATAATTATAATATATGAATAAATAATAATTACAGTAATTAAATTTAGTATGAAATTGATATTCAGGAGGAAGCTACTATTTTTTGGATTCGAGAGATGTAGCAATAGTATTTACGACTCTGTGGAGTTGATGGAATGTGGCATGTTTTGGTCGAAAACCAAACTGAAATTCAGGTATGGTATTTTTCTCTTGCGCTAATGGGAGAAGTCTGCTAAGGAGAAGCTTTTCGAGGATTTTACCGAGAACTGGTAAAAGACTAATTGGTCTATATGACGTCGACTTTTCTGGGGATTTTTCAGGTTTTAAGATGGAGATAATAATTGCTGTTTTTCATTTAGGGGGGAAATAAGAAAGGCGAAAGATCGCGTTGTAAATATATGTAAGCAGTATGATTGTTTTGGGCGGTAGATTTTTTATTATTTTGTTACTAATAAGATCGTGTCCAGGTGACTTGTTAGTCTTGAGTTTTTTGATGATTGATGACACTTTTTTGGGAGTGGTGGGTTTTGTTGGAAGGGCCATGGGTAGTGGAGACGTGTTAAATCGGTTTACTAGATCTAAGTGTGTGGTGTCCGGGAGGATTGAGTGTGGCTTGAAGACATTGGCGAAATGTTCAGCAAGTAGCTCAACCTTTTCTTGAGTGGAGACGGCTAGGGTGTTGTTTAGACGTTGAAGGGGAGGCATGACTGATTTGTGTTTTAATAGTGATTTAGTTTTCTTCCAAAGGGAGCCGTTATTTGGTGATAGGGATGAGAGGTGAGATTTGTACATTTCATTTTTGTGCTTCTTTAGTAATTTTTTGAGTTTATTTGTTAGAGAGTTATATGTATGTCTGTCTTCAGGGTAGTGAGTGCGCTGCCATTGATTGCGGGCTCTCCGCTTCTTTGTTATGAGTAGTCTTAATTCAGGAGTAAGTTGATTGCCAGATGGCTTGTTTATTATTGGAGATAGGGAGTTGATTTTAGCGCTGAGAATGTTCTCTGTGAGTGTATTAATTGCCAGATCGACAT
>NW_026099573.1:22982962-22984582 GCF_025091365.1 Daktulosphaira vitifoliae
ATAAAACAAAAAAAGGTTTAAATTATTATTATTCTGCGAGTAATTGAGTGGGTTATGATAAAAAAATCACCCTGTATATCAATACATTTTCAACTACAAAAAAAATTAACTCATTCACTTCGACGCAATATAACTTTTTTAAAAATTTAGTATAGCACAAAATATCTATAATAATATAGAGTTAGAGATAACCTCGTATGTGTCAATATTTGGTATATTATTTTATTACTATATATTATAATATAGTAATACTAGTAGACCCAGTAAATGTTGTTTTGCCATATAAATTATTTCTAGGAAATATTTTTTTAATTGAATAAAAATAACTAACTTACTATAAGTGTATGGGGATGTACTTATAATCGAAAGCGATGTAAACAATGAAAGTTTGCTTTATTTAGGTTAATAATTTTTTTTTTATTAAAGTAAGGAATATATTTTAGATTACAATTCTTGATAGCTATCTAAACATCAAAAATAATTATTCATATTTTTACTATTAATTATGGCAGTTGAAAAAAAATGAATATTAATCTCTCAGCGCAATAGAGTGTACAATATTCTTAGTTAGTCCGTCTTTAGCCAATAGAAACAAACTGGATGGTTTTCCCACGCAAAAACATGCCACCTATAGTTGTCCATGGGAAAAGCATGGTGTTTCCAACTCTAATTGGGAATTGAATGCATTTGAATTCAATTGACACATCTGTAGGAATCATAGAGATTTGTGGCGATTATGATTCACGTAACTACACCATGTTCACACGCACATCTGCATTGCTTTGTTGGATTTGTTCGCCTGATCTTTGTGCTCTTATATTTTGCATGACTCTAGATTTGATTGTTCGACGACTCAAATTGGCCCCTTTGCATCTTGCTGGCATTGCTGACTGTACATTGAATATATAAATAAATCAAGTTAAAATACTTATTGGTGAAAAACAGTAACAATATTGTATTCGTTTTCTTATTATTTGACTTACCTTTCATAATAATAAAACACGTACACGTACACGTTTTTGTTTTGATTTAAAGCTATTTCCAAAAAATGTTCAGTACAATATATACAGGTACGTTAATGACCATTGTTGGCGGGAGTTAACAACACGTGTTTATTTACATGAGATCACTTAATTAACTGAGAGTAAAAACTGTATTTATCAGTTATTAATAAATTGTGAATAAATAATTATTGCACTGGAAATTAATGATAAATTTACTATGACAGTAAAATCAGCATAAGAGTTGCACAGAAAAATTAAAATAATACGTATAACAGTTACTGCAATGATCGATACACAAATAAAACCAAAACCAAAATGGCCGAAAACTGTATAGTGAGTAAGACAGGAGACCAGCTTCGTTCTCATCCCTACTCCATGATGTTTGCAGGATGAAAGGTGACAACGGTAGACACCTGGCGGGGATAACTAATCGATTGATAGTTGATCAGTTATCGACCATCAAGGGTGGAAGATCAAATTAAATTGAGAAAAAAATCATAATTAAGGGGTAATATCCAACAAATGCTCAAAAAAACAAGGCTTTTTTCATGATTTTTTTTAAAGGACATTTGAGATGTAAGGTATATAAATAATATATCATTGGATTAAGCAACTC
>NW_026099573.1:22984682-23007648 GCF_025091365.1 Daktulosphaira vitifoliae
TTACGGAAATCGTACGTTTTTCTTTAACATTGATGTCTGTTTTCACCACGAAGATAAGTTCAGAGGTCAAATTTTTTTTTTCACAGACAAAAAAAAATACATCATAGTAAAACCAATATCTTCTCAGCTTCGCATCAAATCTAAAACCATAGTGAAATAAGTATTCATCTATAAATATACCAAGGTCTAGAAGCCATCAAGAGTGTTAAATCCCTTACTTACACTTATGCTGAAATAGCGTGTTCTTTAAAACAGATATGTGTAACGAATCTAATTACAATGGATTCTAGTTATTATTATAGAAATGGTGATTTTTCAATTTAAAATGAATTCATTAATTTTGAGGTTTTGCTCTTTGTTTGAGTGTTCCTTTAACTAAAATTTTAAAGGATAACACTACAAGTGTCAGAAGTAGACAACAGAATATGGAAGATTATTAAAAGATGATAAGAGTATTCATATATTGATATTTCTATATAAGAATATTATACAAACATAACATATCACTAAAATTAATGTTAGTAAAACTTAACTATACTAGAAATATATACATAGGTACATTAATAGATTATTTAATAGTAATGTAAAATAATACAATAAAAGCGACCTGTACATCCACAGATGGCTGTGACCTGGTTTGCGGCAAAATTGAATGTCTTGCGAATAACAGGAACAGAATGACAGAAAACAATGATTAATCTTAACCAAAAGTTAGTGTGTTTTGAGTATCACTTTATATGTAAAGAACTGGTTTGCGAAATTATGAGGGTATATACACCCTTTTATGGTAGTTCAAAAAGAACACAAAATAAAAAAAAAAACGAAACGAAACGATAATATACCGTTCAATTTGGTATCAACGATACTCGAGCGAGCGTTTAATTGCGAATGAGTAATAATTAGTGATGGGCATTTTCGAATATTTTAAACTATCGAATAACTATTCGAATAGTTTTTATAGAACCGAATAGTTTATTTTTAGCATAAACTATCGAATAGTTTATTTTTGGCATAAACTATTCGAATAGACTATCGAATAGTTTTAAAAACTATTCGAACGGGCTACCGAATGGTTTTAAAAAATATTCGATTAGTTTTACCTAAAATTTGTATTAAGTATACTTAATTATAATAAGAAGATAATTAATAAATACTTATAAATACATTATTATACAATTAATAATAGTAAAAATTAGTGATGGGCATTTTCAAATATTTTAAACTATCGTATAACTATTCAAATTGTGTTTATACAACCGAATAGTTTATTTTTAGCATAAACTATCGAATAGTTTTAAAAACTATTGAAAAACTAATGTTGAACTATCGAATATTTTTTGAATGACTATCAAATAGTTCGAATAGTAGTGGACAACTATCGAATAGTTTGATAGTTTCTATTCGATATTTCCCATCACTAATAATAATGACTCGTTTTAACGAGTCGTGGAACTCGTTCAATTATTTTTACCAGCGGTCAATCACATATTGATGGGGCGGTCACAACAGGACACCATATGACTGTATACGCAAAACTCTTTAAATAAGTTGTTAACTCATTAAGTTTATTCAGTCCTTTATATTAGTATGGTTAGCAAGTATATTTTACTGATTTATATTTTCCTTATACAGTTCCTCAAAAATAATTACTTAACAAATAATTTGCTCAGAATTATTAGCCTTTAAAATACTATTCTCGAAGATATTTTCTGAAATAATACGGTTCTGCAAAATACCAATCCTATCATTAATGATTCCTTTTTAATAACAATCCTTCCTTTAATTCCTTTTAATTCTTTTTAAATAAATTTAAAATATCATTTTTATGAGATATTCTATGATAAACTATTCCGTGTAATTTAATTCCTGATTTTTCTTACCATTTTCTGTATATTATTAATATATTAACTGTTCGCTAAAATTGTTTACAATTTTTTTCTATCATAAAGTGTTTTCTTTAAGAAAATGAAATAGTAGACAATACTAAGTATTTATTTGTTGGTCGTATTATTCACAATACAGTAATAATTTTGTACCTGAAGGCATAATCAACTAAGTCCTTTTTCCAATATTTCAAATGCAAAACACAAAAATTTGTGTTTTAATGAATAAAAATATTTTAATTATGCCTATACATTTTTAAATTACTTAATATCATTATTATTATTATTTTTTTGTCAAACTACTATAGTCAATGATTATTCATTAAAGGCATTAGCGTAGTTTGAATGGAGGCTTCAACCCCCACAGATAGATTTGTAGCCTTTTAAATTTTACCTCCTCCCCTTGAAATTAAGTAAAATTATACACGCTATTATGTAAAAATTATTTTTTGAAGGGGAAAAAATTTAAGTACAATTATAATCAAAACTAAAAATTAATATTTTTTAACTCAGAGTCTTATTTTATAAATACAGCTTGTAACAAAGAATTATTTTGTAAAACTATTAAAATAAACAGTTATTGAGCCATAAAATTAATTGAGAAACTTATTTATTTGTATACATTTAGTAATTAATTTTATTATTTAATACAACTCATTATCAATTAAGAATATATATTTAACACTTTGTTTATGATAAAAAAAAAGTTAATTTTGTCATAAATATAACAAACAAAAATAGGAAACTTTTTTGTAAATATACTAGTAAGTCAATAAAAGTTTGTAGAAACCAAATTTATTTAGATATATAATTTTTGGAGAAATATAACTAAATATATTTATTAAAATATATTTTATTTTTTTAATAAATAATTTTTAGAAAAATATTTATAAATACTTTCCATTATAGTATGAGAAAATATTAAAATTATTCAAAAAATCATTTGATCAATGTGTTCAGTTTCGTGTAATTTCAAGGATTCTTTATCAGGAAAACATTTACTGCACACATAACATTCATGTATTTCTTCATTTTCAATACTATCATCTTTAGTCCAATGGTAAATTTCTAAATGATCAATTCTACTACATTTATTTTGACAGATATCACAATCAAACATTAGTACATCATAATTAAATTCTTTTAATGCTTTTATTTTATGTATATCTGTACAAAAATGTTGAGTTTCATGTTCATGGAATGTTTCTTCATCATTGTTATGCTGATTTTTACTACAAGATGTTATATTAGCATCATAAATAATTTCTTCATCTTCTACGTTGCAGTTACTAGATTCAATAACATGGTTTAATTTTACAGTAGAGTCATTGCAATGTGAATTTTGGTGATTAGTTAAATCATATGATGAAGTAAAAGAATTTTTACATTGATGGCAAGTGAATAATTTTTCTTGATCTAGTGAAGATGTACTTTCAAAATTGGAATAAGATTCATAACAATAATCATATTTTTTTAACTTTTCTGGCATATAATGAGTTTTCATGTGATTAAACCATTCAGTCATGTCATCACACGATACAGAACATACATCACAAGTATACTGTCCACTATTAAATTCTTCATTAATATGATATGATTCTAGTATAATTGGTTCAATATTAAATTGTTTATTTTGACTGTTCTTAATATTAAATTTTGACTGATTGTGCTGCATTCTTTTATGTCTATTTAAAGAATCAATACGACTGTAAGATTTAGAACATATATCACAATAATATATACCTTTAGTTTTTTTCTTTTTATAGGGTCTATTGTTTTGTATATTTAATTTTAAATTCAAATTTTTTTCAATCCCAAGACATTTTTCAATATTGAAATTAATAACTGATTCTTTCTCAGAATTTTGTAATGACTCATATATATTCATTCTAGAATAATTATACTTAATTTTCAGTAAAATAATATCTTATAATAAATTGAAGTATCCAATTATAAAATTACTAGATCTTAGCATATAATGAATTTAAATCTTAACACATTATTTATTGAATCCTAAAAAAAATTGAAAATATTATCAATATTAAAGTTGCAATTGTAAACAAATGAAAAATTATATTTTATTCAATTTTTAAAGATGTAAGTGCTGAATTTTTAATACTTGTTTATTAGCTGAATATAGAGTAAATACTGATTATTAATCTATTTGAGCATGTAGATAAATTTTGCTTTTTAAACTACTCGTAATACCACCTTTGACTTGTATCACCAGGACCAACAATTGGCCAAAAGAAGATAATTAAAGTTTATCAATGAACAAATAAGGAATATTTAGTAAGTAAATGAGCAGTTAAAATTTTGCTTAAGAATAAGACCAATTATCCATTTTGAATAGAGTTAAAAAAAGCTTCTCCTAGAACATTTTAGTGATGATTATCAATGATAAAAAAAAAATTGATATAAAATAAAACAAAATAACTATTTTTTTACAAGATCTATATTTGATGGTTCTTAATTAAGATAAGAGGAAGAATATTTTTCAAAAATAAAATAATGAAAAAATTTTTAGTATCCTAAAAAATATTAAAAAATGTAGTTACCTTGTTTTTGCAGTCTTTTATATGCGTACTAAGTAACATTATTAATTTTTTAACATAAGAATAATTGTTGTTATAAAAAAATACACTCACAAATGCTTAAAACGTAAAAATAGGTTGAAGATTATTAAATTCAATTTTTACTTAAAAATAATTGTATAAATTGTATTTTAAATATTGGATAATATTACGGCATGTTGATACAAACACATAAATGAACAGTAGTTATTGATATCAAAATAGTTGATAATGAATGATAACTTATAACAACATCATAGAACCTAATTGATTGTTTATTTCTTTATAATATATTAATATAAATACACTTATTAGATTTACTGTAGCTAGACAGGGAGAATTATTTTTCTAAATTTGACCCTGACATGATTTTTTATTCAAAACACTAATTTGAAAAAATTAAATAAAAAAGAATCATAATTATATAAATAATATGATATAACGTTAAGATTCTCAAACCAATAAACAAATTATGATAATGATATTTATGATATGGGTGCATTTTTTATATACCAAGGTAAATAGTTTAGAACATAAACTGAATTTTTACCTAGTTTTTGTTAATTATACCAAAATATAATTTGAATAAAATTATTTTACTTTATCGCTGGAGTATCTAAACATGGTCTGGTCGAGTGGGTGCAGTGTTACCACCGATTAATTATATCGTACGCAGCTGTCCGATTTGTCATGCTAGCCTATTGCTTTTGGGGGAGTACATGTTAGCTGTCCTATGCGTGATACTATTAGCGGCGACAGTTGAATCTGGTCTATTGCTTTTGTAGAATGCATGTTAATCATCATATAACCCGATGTAAACCCTAAAAGTAATTTTTTTAACGAATACTAACTATCAAACTATGCAAATATTTATTAAATATAATAATGATAACACTAGTTTACAAATAAAAAAAAATTTTTTGACCCATGATTTATGATAGTCATTTTTTATGTAAAATTGTCCACTGAGTCCGAAAATGAAGTCCAAAATACAAAAAGTAGAACGGTTTTTGAGTAATTGCGAAATTAGCGTTTTTAGTGTGCCTCAAAAAAGTGTTTTCATTATATTCTAAATATCTTTAATTACATTCCACCGATTTTCATTTTTTTACATAAAATTAAACAATATTAAATTACCTATAACTTTAATATTAAACAATTTTTTATCTGACTTTTTTCTCGTTTGCTATCTACAGATTTACCACTGAACTTTTATCTTTTTTTTCAAAATGTCAAAAAAAATTCAGTTTTACGTAAAATACAACAATAAAAAATAAATTTATCAATAATATACTCAATAGACATTATACTCTAATACATAACAAAGAAAATGATATATTATTTTGTAATATTGATAAAAAAATTAAGAAGTTATGCGCGATTGAAAAATAAAACAAATTTCCTAATATCAGAGTTTTTGCATTCCATGATTTAATTTTGTAAAATATAGAAAAAAATATTGAAAAATTACTCACAATATTACTTTTCAAAACAAAATTTCGATTTTTTAAATAACTTAAGGTTATTTCATATAGTTTTATTGGGATATTTTTAAATTAAGTTTATTTTACAATTTGGCGTGATTGTGGTAAATTTTCGTATTTAAAAAAAAAAATGATAATTCTCTAAAAATATAAAGTAATTTTCTATAGAATTAAGAAAATTGAAATTATTTTAGCATGGCTTTAGAAATAATTTTAAATATTGTAAATTTAATATATAATTAAAAAAATAAATAATTAAGTTTTACAAAAAAGAAAACAATTATAATTTTCGCTATATTTTTTGTAATTAGTTGTATGATAACCAAAGAATAATTTTTATTTAACTGAAAATAGGACGCATTAGTCTTAATATTTCTTTTATATGTTTTATTGCTTTCTCTTATAAGAAACCAACAATAGTCACCCATCATTTCTTCATCCCAAAAACCTTGGTAACGACGTTCTATATCATTTATTTATTAATGAAAACGTTCACCATGTTCATCGTTTTCATTTCCAAGATTTTCAGGAAAAAAATGTGTGCATGAAGAAAATTTATTTTCAATGATATGTTCACTCCTATTTTCGATAAAATTAAAAAATATACATGTATCTTTTATTCAGAACATAATAAAATTATAAAATGTACTGTTTACCTATTATTGAATAGTTAATCAATAAATCGTCTACTATTTCTCTATAATTTAAACTTTTAAAGATTCCTAAAAAATAATTTACAACCAAAAGAAACGAGTACCATACTAAAGCCTCGTCTTTTGATAAAATTAACACAAAATTGGAATCGTTCATTAGTTTTAGCTTCAATGCGAAGCTGAGAAGGTATTAATTTTACTATGATGTGTTTTTTTTTATTTTTTAGTTTTTTTGTGTCTGTGAACGCTTAATCTCAGCTCTCGCTGGACCAATTTTGATGAACAATATGTTAAAAGATCACAAATCGTATCTAGTCGAAGACAGTAGCCTCAAAAATTGAAAAAAATTCTTCATTCCCCGTAAACGGGAGAATTCTCCCAAAAATTACAAATTTAAAAATCGCTAATTTTCGATATTTTTTCAATTTTTTTTACTTAAAATTGCCATAACATTTTTAAAAATGATGGAATCAATATAATATTTTTTTTTTAAATACCTTAGATATTTACCTATCATTTTATATATTTTTGTGAACATTTGACACTTTAACAGCCCATAGGAAGGCTTTCAAAATGGTAACTTTTTTACAAAAAATTAATTTTTTCAACTTTTACATTTTTTAACATTATGATGATATAACTTTTTAAAAAAATGCATGAATCAATTCTATTCATTGACAATAAATACTTTATATATACCTCTTTCATACGACGTACTTTTTTTTTTAAATCGGACATTTTGCCTTTATACAGGGGGGGTGCAAAACTTTTAAAATGCGTATAGAAAGTAGAACTTTTTCAACTTAACTTTTGAAAATGTTCCGGAAAGACTGACACTTTTATATATAACTTAAATTAAAGCTTATNACGACTAACACTTTTATATATAACTTAAATTAAAGCTTATGTAATATACTTTAATTTGAAAAAAAAAAATTTGACCTCTGAACTTATCTTCGTGGTGAAAACAGACATCAATGTTAAAGAAAAACGTACGATTTCCGTAAAAAAATTCTCGATTTTATATTTTATATTATTAAATTTATATTGCTATAACTTTTGGGAAAATGTATGGATCAATAATATTATTTTTTTATAATACATTTTTATATACCCCTTTCATCTGACACGCTTTTTTTGTAAATCGGATTATACCCCTTTTACATGGGAGGTCAAAACTTTAAACATGGGTATTGAAACTAGGTCATTTTCAATTTAATTTTTTAAAGTGTTCCAGAAATACTGACACTTTTATATACATCTTAAATTAAAGTTTATGTAATATACTTTAATTTGAAAAAAAAAATTTGATCTCTGGATTTGTCTTCATGGTANATATACTTTAATTTGAAAAAAAAAATTTGATCTCTGGATTTGTCTTCATGGTAAAAATAACTACCGTATTCAAAAATATGCTATTTTTGTGTTAAAATTCTGGGTTTTGTATTTTATTTTATTTTAAAATACCTGACAAGAGGAGTATAGATTTTCATAAATATTATATAAATAAAAACCCAGCACAGAGGGATCGCGGCACAGTGATGACGTGGCATAGTTAGATCAAGTATTATGATATCTGACAGTGATTAAAATCACTATAAAAAAAAACGCTTCGATGCATCTATAGATAGTGTTTAATTTTAAAAAAATCGTGGAATATACCAAAAACAACTTGATCTGCTAGTTCGTTATTAATATCCTGATTCAGATAAAGTATGTTGAATGAAAAAGGGATTATTAAAAATTTTATTTCTCATAAAAAAATTATATTGATCAATACACTTTTCAATAAGTTATAGCATTATAAATTTAAAAATGTAAAAAATAAAATCGACAATATAACAAATTAATAGCATTCGGTAGCCATTTTCACCGTGAAGATAAAATAAAGTCCGAAATTTTTTTTTTGCTTAATAAAGTAAATTACATTAGCTTTAATTTAAGATATATATAAAAGTGTCAGACTTTCCGGAACACTTTCAAAAGTTAAGTTGAAAAAGTTAATTTTTTGTGAAAAAGTTGTCATTTTAAATCCCTTTTTGTGGGCAGGTTAAGGGTTAAATTTATGAAAAAAATATTCCAAATGAAAGGTAAAGACATCATGCATCTATATAAAAAAGAATTATATTGATATGTTCATTTTTGAAAAAGTTATGGTACTTTTAAGTAAAAAAAATTGAAAAAAATTAAAAAATTAGAGATTTTTAAATTTGTAATTTTTTGGAGGTTTCCCCCATTTATGGGGAACGAGGGAAATTTTTTTCAATTTTTGAGGGTAACGTCTTCCACTAGATACGATTTGTGATCTTTTGACGTATCATTGAAAGAAATCGGTTCGGTGAGAGCTAAGAAAAAGTAATAACAGACATAAAAAAATAACTTAAAAAAAAAAAAATAATAAACACATCTTAGTAAAACCAATACCTTCTCAGCTTCGCATCGAAGCTAAAAATTAATATAGCATAGAAAGTTAAACTTATTTAAATTTGTTTGCATCTTTTAAGTGGAGAAAAATAACTTTGAAATTTAAACTAGCTTAAATAGCCAATTTTTTCAAGTAATGGGAGCGACGAGTTGGTAGAAGTTATGTTTTACACGTTTGGGGTACGAGGTTCCAACCCTCGTATGGCAATGAATTTTTTGCATTTTTTCTTAATTTTTTTTAAGTTAATATAAATTTTTAAGTCCTTTAATTTTTATCTCATTTAGATTCAATAACTTTAATAAAGATCAAGGATCCCATCACTGTAGTCGCCACTCGCGAGAAGAAATTTTTTATTCGTATTAAAATTATTTTACTATATTTTAAGTTTTAGTTTCGATGTAAAGTTGAGAAGATATTTTTTTGTGACTATCATTTATTTTCTCTGCTCTAACTTGACCTATTTTTTTCATCGATACGTCAAATGACTACAATTCGTATTTAGTTGAAGATATTACCCTCAAAAATTGAAATAAAAATTCTAATTTATCAATTAAACAGTTACTTATCCCATATTCTCCATACAGACAATTAAAATCATTCATTTCTAATGTTTTCAAAATATTTATTAACGAATGAAGTTTGAAATGATAGGTTTCAACTACAATATGAAATCATTTTACTTTGTAATTTAATAATTTTTTTAACTCTATTTGTGTGTGCTACTACTAGACTATAATATTCCAAATTTTTTTGTAACATGTTGCTATATAAATCATTTCTAAAAAAAAAAGATTGTTAATTTCTCCTGAATTAACAATGGATTTTTATAATTATAATCAAATTTTATAATACGCTTTATTGAGTAGATCTTTTAAAAATTTTTTGTTTTTTGATTGGTTCATTTAGTTAAAGTAAATCATTAAAATTAATTAACTTCTGAATATTTCAATTGCAGAATCTTTTCAAACACCAAAAGTTACTAGGAAATTATTACTAATACTTCTATTTAAGTTATCTGTTACCATAAAAATGCAAAAAAATATTGAGCTACTCCGATAAATTTACTATAAATAGTATTTATAAAACTTCCTAACTTTAATCTTAACGATACAATTTTTTTTAATTTTCATAAAATTATCTATTTAATTATGTCAAATTCAAACTTGCCAATTGAGCTAAAAGTTATGGTAAAATAAATTAATTTCTTTTAATATAAACATTCACAAAAATCAACTTTAAACGATTAAAAAAATAGGTTCAATATGTAATTTTCCTTATTTTTAACATAATAATAATCAAAATCAGTATTAATTTAAAACAATTTTTTTGTTCTTAATTATTTTTTTTTTTTTTATGTAAATACTTATTTTTTAATAATAAGTAATAATATTAAAACTTAGAAGTAATAGAAAAAGTTTAATTGCACATTTGAAAACATCGCGAAAAGTTGATTTAGAAAAGTATATTTTTGTTCCTAATGGAAGTTCCTTGTAGTCCAGTGTATAAAACTTATAAGTTAACTTTGTTAATTGTTATAACTTTATCAAAAATGACCAAATCAGTAAATTTTTTTTTTATTTAGATTTTTATTGAACCTCGTACCCTAAGCGTGTAAGATACAAGTGTTACCCATTCGGCAACTGTTCGTTGCTTTTGCTATATGAAAAAATTGGCTATTTAAGCTAACTCAAATTTANCATGATAAAATTGGCTATTTAAGCTAACTCAAATTTAAAAATTACTTTTTCGACTTTAAAAAAGTAAAAAAATTTTAATAAGTTTAAAATATATGTCTTATGAACTTTATTCTATGTCAATTAAATTATATAATATTCATGAAAGTCAGTTTATTCCCCTAATAAAATATTTTAAAATAAAATAAAATTCAAAACCCAGAATTTTAATAAAAAATAGCATATTTTTAAATACGGTAGCCTTTTGCGCATAGAAGATAGGTCGTCGGGACAAATTTTTTTTTTTCATTTAGTAGTACATAAAATAATCTTTAATTTGATTTATGTTTAAAGGACGCAGTATATCCGGAACATTTTCAAAAATTAAGTTGAAAAAGTTAGTTTTTGTAAAAAAGTTGCTATTTTAAATCCCCCCTGTGAGCAGAATAAGTGTTAGATTTTCAAAAAAAAATGATATAAAATGAAAGAAAATTACCTAAGGTTTCAATATAAAGAAATATTATTTTGATTAGTTAATATTTGAAAAAGTTATGGCAGTTTTAAGTACAAAAAACATTCCGATAGAAGGTGATTTTTATCGTAAACATTACATTTTTTTTATAATTTCGACAGCCATTTGCACATAGAAGATAAGGTGTCGGGACAAATTTTTTTTTTTCATTTTATAGTACATAAAAAAAACTTTAATTTGATATATGTTTAAAGGACGCAGTATTTCCGGAACATTTTCAAAAGTTTAGTTGAAAAAGTTCTATTTTTTATACAATGTTTCAAAGTTTGAACCCCCCCTATATAAGGGGAAATTGTCTAATTTTAATAAAAAGTATGTCAAATGGAAGATGTACTTATAATGTATTTAGAAAAAAAAAAATTGTGCTGATACATGCATTTTTCGAAAAGTTATAGCATTTTTAAGTTGAAAATTAAAAATTGAAAATCGAAAATTTTAACACAAAAATAGTGTTTTTTTAACTACGGCAGCCGTTTAAATGTAGAAAAAAAAGTGTCGGGACAAATTTTTTTTTTCATTTTATAGTACATAAAATATGCTTTAATTTGATATATGTTTAAAGGACGCAGTATTTCCGAAACATTTTCAAAAATTAATTGAAAAAGTTAGTTTTTGTAAAAAAATTGCTNAAAAATTAAGTTGAAAAAATTAATTTTTGTAAAAAAGTTGCCATTTAAATCCCCCCCCCATGAGCAGGTTAAGTGTTAGATTTTCAAAAAAATGATATCAAATGAAAGGAAAATATCTAAGGTTTCAATATAAAGAAATATTATTTTGATTAGTTAATATATGAAAAAGTTATGAGAGTTTTAAATACAAAAAAAATTCCGATAGAAGGTGATTTTTATCGTAAACATTACATTTTTTTTATAATTTCGACAGCCATTTGCACATAGAAGATAAGGTGTCGGGACAAATTTTTTTTTTTCATTTTATAGTACATAAAAAAAACTTTAATTTGATATATGTTTAAAGGACGCAGTATTTCCGGAACATTTTCAAAAGTTCAGTTGAAAAAGTTCTACTTTTTATACAATGTTTCAATGTTTTAACCCCCCCTATATAAGGGGAAATTGTCTAATTTTAATAAAATGTATGTCAAATGAAAGATGTACTTATAATATATTTAGAAAAAAAAAAATTTGTACTGATACATACATTTTTCGAAAAGTTATAGCATTTTTAAGTTGAAAATTAAAAATTGAAAATCGAAAATTTTAACACAAAAATAGTGTTTTTTTAACTACGGCAACCGTTTACATGCAGAAGATAAAGTGTCGGGACAAATTTTTTTTTTTCATTTTATAGTACATAAAATAAGCTTTAATTTGATATATGTTTAAAGGACGCAGTATTTCCGGAACATTTTCAAAAATTAAGTTGAAAAAGTTATTTTTTGTAAAAAAGTTACTATTTTAAATCCTCCCAGTGAGCAGAATAAGTGTTAGATTTTCAAAAAAAATTATATCAAATGAAAGGGAAATATCTAAGGTTTCAATACAAAAAAATATTATTTTTATTTGTTCATTTTTGAAAAAGTTATGGCAGTTTTAAGTACAAAAAACATCCCGATAAAATGTAATTTTTATCGCAAACATTACATTTTTTTTTAAATTTTCGACAGCCATTTGCACATAGAAGATAAGATGTCGGGACAAATTTTTTTTTTTCATTTGATAGTATATAACATAACCTTTGATTTGATATATGTTTAAAGGACGCAGTATTTCCGGAACATTTTCAAAAGTTCAGTTGAAAAAGATCTATGTTTTTTACAATATTTTAAGTTTTGAACGCCCCCTATATAAGGGGAAATTGTCCAATTTTAATAAAAAGTATGTCAAATGAAAGATGTACTTATAATGTATTTAGAAAAAAAAAATTTGTGCTGATATATACATTTTTCAAAAAGTTTTAGTATTTTTAAGTTGAAAATTTAAAATAATTTTTGTAAAAAAATTGCAATTTTAAATCCCCCCCCCATGAGCAGGTTAAGTGTTAGATTTTCAAAAAAATGATATCAAATGAAAGGAAAATATCTAAGGTTTTAGTATAAAAAAAATTATGTTGATTAGTTGATTTTTGAAAAAGTTATGGAAGTTTTAAGAAAAAAAAGTGAAAAAAATGACAAAATTTGTCGATTTTTAAATTTGTAATTTTTTTGGATATTTCCCCCATTTGCGGGGAACGAGGGAAAATTTTAAAATTTTTAAGGGTAATATCTTCAACTAGATACAATTTGTGATCTTTTGACGTATTGTTAAAAGAAATCGGTCCAGTGAGAGCTGAGAAAAAGTAGTGACAGGCACAAAAAAAAAAATAAATAAATAAAAATAAAAAAAAAATAAACACATCATGGTAAAATTAATACCTTCTCAGCTTCGCATCGAAGCTAAAAAATGACTTTTGTGAAAAAGTTGCTATTTTGAATCTCATTCTGCGACCAAGCAAATGGTCAGATTTTGAATTAAATTTATATCAAATTATAGGGAAATACCTAAAGTTTTATTAAAAAAAGAAATTATTTTGTTTCGTTCATTTTTAACCAAGTTAATAATTTTGGCTAAATGGGGGTTTATAAGTTTAATACCTTAATTTAATTATGTATTAAAGAAGTATTTGGATGATCTTGTTTTTTTACGGAATTTAATAATATTAATATGTTACAACAGATTATATTTTATAATAATTTAAAATTAAAAAAAAATCGCGCTTATTCATTTGGTTGCACTGACATTTTTGTTGCCAATCAAAGCACTGTTTTGTTATCGGGCCTATCTGTTTTAATTTAGTCTGTGGTTATAATTATTACCATGTTATTAATATGCTATTAATATAACAGCATCAAACCTGTAGTACCTATATTTGTAAACTATATTTGTCTATGTATAGACTGGTGTTAACTCTGTTTCTTTTAAAATTGTATATAGACGTTCAGTAAGGATAAATTTGAGCTCTACATTTTCAAAATTATTTAAATATGCCGTTTAGTATTAAACATTCCAGTCTATTAAAAAAAATAGAAAATGTTATATTAGAAATGATTACTCACTTGAAAAGTAAAAAAATATTTATGATTCAATTTACAAAATGTTCAAATTGGTAACTATAAAAATCTCTTTTTTTGTTTCATCTTTAATAAGTTTTATATCCGTTTAACTAAAATACTTATTATTGAACTATATCAAGTTTCTTATTAGCTTTGTTAAAGATGTTTCTAGTAATGTTTTAAAACATTATTTAATAGGTCCAAGAATAGTTTTAAAAACAAAAATAATGTCAATGTGAATAAATTACATTTCCAGTCTAAACAGAGTAGAAGAAATTTTACAATAATTATTTATGTTTTATCAAAAATATATCAAAACATATCTAATCATAATGTGATTACAACGAGGTAATAAAACTATTTTACATTTTTTATTTTTGTTCTTAATAATCTTGAATTTATAGAGAATTATATTATGGTAATACAGAATTATTTGAAAATGATTATAATGTTCGAAAAGCTCTAGTTAATATTAGTTGTTTGCTTAATACTTTTTCGTGGAACCTTGGGTTACAACTATCATCAACTGGTTTAGTAGCTGGTAATTTATCAATCTATATGAAAGATGGCAAAATTTTAGATTGTTCTAAAATGATTGAAGGTAACAAATTTACTAATTAAGTACAACATTTTTCTGAAATTTATTCATAATTGATTATTATTATTTTAATGAAAATAATTATTTTTCACTTTGTATTTGTTCATTAACTACTAATATAATTGAAAAATAAAAATAATATTAATAACTTTTTTTGTATTTTTTAGTGATATATATTTTTTAGTCATCCCATATATCTAAAGAGTGTGTCAACTTTATCTTTTCAGATGGCAACATACTTAATTATGTAGCTTATTTATAGCAACTTATGATCAGTATTTCAGAAGTTATTAACAATTTAAAGTAATAACTGGAGGTAAATTGCAGGTATTATTATCACTTGACAATTCTCGGCATTACACTTTTGAAATATTTTTCTTATAGTTGTTCTCGACCATTTATCATCCTGATTATAACAATCTAAAAAATAAGTTAGTTTATTATTTATGTTGCTGTTTGAAAAAAATAAAGTTGACAAACTTATAAGCTATAAAGAAAGAACATAAAAATAATTTGTGGTTAATAAATTAAGAAATAAATATATCTAAAAAAAACCCAAAAAAATATCAATAATACTTTTATTATTTGATTGAGTGATTTATAATAAAAGAATTCTGTATATGTACTTATATAAAATGTATATTTAAATAAATTATACATATAATATATTACATATTTATTTTTACTACATTTAATGTAGCTTACATTTATTTATTTTTTTATTTGTTAAAATTTAAATTATAGAGTAGAAATCTTCAGAATTTAATTATACATTAGTTAAGTTAATTATAATTAGTTAAGTTGTCTATTTGCTTAATCAACATTTATTTATTTCTCCTAAAGAAAAAAATGTTATTTTTTTAACTGTATTTAATAGAATAGGTACAATTTGAGATGGTTTAGAGGGTTACTCCCTTCAAAAATCTCTTCTAAGAATTCTTTAAAATTATGATTTATCCATTTATTTAATAGATAATTATTTTTGTTAATTTTCGGTACTTGTGAAGCGAGAAAAAATGTTTGGAGCAATCAAAAAAATTTAATTTATATTTAACCATACCCAAATAATGAATAGAATGTATGGTATTAAATTTAAAATAATTTTCTGTTTTAGGTATTCAAATACCTCAAGATATTTTATCAATTGTAAACTTGAAAACTAATGCTAAGTATATTTTAGTTATTGAAAAAGATGCATCATTTCAAAAAATTATTAAAGAAAAAATAATTAACAAACAAAATGAATGCGATTTTATTTTGGTTACAGTAAATATCTTAGCTAAAAAATTACAAATTGAAAAATTGCTAATTTTAGAAATTTTTTCAATTTTTTTTACTTAAAAATGCCATAATTTTTTCAAAAATGATCAAATAAATATATATTTTTTTATAGATGCTTGATGTCTTTACCTATCATTTGGTATATTTTTTTTATAAATTTGACCCTCTACCTGCCTACAGGGGGATTTAAAATGACAACTTTTTCACAAAAAATTAACTTTTTCAACTTGACTTTTGAATATGTTCCGGAAAGTCTGACATTTTTATATATATCTTAATTTAAAGATAATGTTATATACTTTATTATGAAAAAAAAAAATTTGACCTCTAGACTTGTCTTCGTGGTGAAAATGGCTACTGAATGCTATTTTCGTGTGAAAATTCTTGATTTTATTTTTTAGATTTTTAACTTTATAATACTATAACTTATTGAAAAGTGTATGGATCAACACAATTATTTTATGAGAAATAATATTTTTTAGTAACCCCTTTTTCATTCAGGATATTAATAAGAAAATAGCAGATCGTGTAGCTTTTGGAATAATCCACCAATTTTTTAAAATTAAACACTATCTTAAAATTTGCATGGAAGCGTTTTTTATGATAGTGATTTTAATCACTGTCAGGTATCATTATACTTGATTCAACAATGCCACGTCACCACTGTGCCACCGGTGCTGGGTTTTTTTATAGATACCTTAGGTATTTACCTATCATTTGATATAATTTTTGTGAACATTTGACCCTTCACCAGCCCTCAGGGTGGATTTCAAAATTAATTTTAATATTTGAATCAGCTTAAATTGCCAATTTTATCAAATGACGAGTACGACGAACGTTTGACAATTCATTAAAAATCATTGCCTTTGGCAATGATTTTTTTGAAATTTTTCCTTAATTCTTTTTGAGTTAGAATTTTGCTCTTGAACAATCCACCAAATTCTTAAAATTAAACACTATCTAAAGATTTGCATCGAAGCGTTTCTTATGATAGTAATTTTAATCACTGTCAGATATCATCTATATTAGTTCCAACTATGCCCCACTCACAATGTGCCGCGACCTCCTCACTGTGCTTTCGTTTTTTAAAATACTAGTTTTTTGTAAAAAAAATGACCATGTTTTCATATTATTATAATTTTCTATATCAATTTCTTAGTCAATTATTTATGCCTGATAAAACAGTATAGTCAAATAGGAGGAAGGGTAAAAATCCCTATTTAGCCCCTTTTTATAAAATAATTTAAGTTTTAGTTAGAAATACTTGTTGAGAGAATTTTTGCAGCTATTATTAATATGTAAATAGTAAATCATAAAACTTGTTATCAGGACATAATTAGGAAATAGGAGTTAATGTTGCTTTTAAAATAATCCAACAATAAATTATAAATTAAATACCATCTACAAATTTGCATCGAAGCGTTAAATTTACCTGTATGTATATTTTTTATTATATTAATTTGATCTACGTTATTAGGGAAAAGGTTACCCGGATATAAATACAAGATTATTTGTGAAAATTCTTTCTATTAATATAAATTTACCAATATTAGCTCTGGTTGATGCTAATCCATTTGGTATTGAAATAATGTGTATCTATAGGTTTGGATCAAATGTAAGGTTTTACTATTTGCTTATTTATTCATTTCATAACATGTTTTTTTTTGCAAATTTTACAGAGTATGTGTCACCAAAATGATATGTTATCTGTACCTTCTATAAAATGGTTAGGAGTTCATCCAATGGATATTACATCTTTAAATTTATCGTGTATTCCAATGGGTGACTTAGATCATTTACGAATTGAGTCGCTATTAAAACGGCCTTATATTAATTCAAATTATCAAATATTACAACAAGTAAAAATTAACAAATTAATTTTTATTAAGTATTCTATGAGCAGACCTGTAAATGATACATTGAAAATATATTTTAAATACAGATTTAGCTACAATATGAAAAAATATTTAGAATACGTATTTGTATATCCGTTAAATACGTGTATAAAAACTCAGATACTTTATAAAAGTATTTAAAATACTTTCAACTATTTACATATACAGGCTTAACTATGACTCATACAATATATTTAAAAATATGAAACATAATATAATATTTTCTTTTAGAAAGTTAATAGTATCCTACGTTTTATAATATATGGAAAATAATTTGGTCATATTTCTTCTCTTATTCCTTAGAAATGTTATCAACTTAAGTTTTTTAAGTGGAAGGAATCATATATATATTTAACCAACTTACAAAACTATAAAATAATTTATCAGTAAAGTATATAAATAGTGAATACATCTTTTTGATAAGTATTTTAAAAGATATCAGCTCTTTTGTACTATGGTACTATGTAGTGCAATTCATAATGGCCTATAGGTAAAAATAAACAAATGCGCGCTTCACCTCCATGAATATAATAATAATTTATTATTAATTTTTTTGGTATTTTGAAAATTAAAAATACCTTATTACAAAATACTAATTGTGCACTTAAATAATATTTAAAAAGTTGTTTTCAGTACATATAATTTATAAATGTATTTTAAGTAATACTTAAAATACCATAGCAAAATTTTTTAAAATAAAAAAAAGGATTCGAATACTCTTACATTAGTACTTTACAGGTCTGCCAATAAGTGTTATTACGATTTTTTTCAATTTTCAATTAGATTTTCGAATTAAACTAAATGAAATTTGTTTCAAAAATCAATTATATGTCAAATTTACACGTATGTGCGATTTTACATTAATACAATACAATTTTAGTTTCAATGCAAAGCTGAACAGGTATTCATTTAATTATGATTTGATTACTTTTGTGTCTGTTGCCACTTTTTTCAGCATTCACTGTTTCGATTTACTATCCTTAAAATCTGAAAAAATATATCTTATTCACCGTAATGGGGTATATCACCAAAATATTCACAATTTTTATAATTGGGGCATTTACATATTTTTAAAACTTTCTTGGTTATTTTTTTAGAAAGTATTAATCAAACATTTTTTTTAATAAATATTTTAAGTATGTCCTTTTTATTAGATATATTTTTAGGGAAACTGACCATTTATCTGCTCACAAGGCGGATCAAAAATAGTTACTTTTTCACGAAAAGTTTACCTTTTCAGTTTAATTTTTAAAAATGTTACGGAATTACTGCATTTTTTAAACATGTTACATTAAAGCTTATAATACATACTAGAATTTAAAAGAAAAATGTGTCCTGTTGCTTTGCCTTCTCTGTTCAAATTACCGCCGTAGTTAAAAATACATACTATTTTTGAATATACTATTAAACATCTTGATTTTATATAGTATATTTTTGACTTTATATTGTTATAAAAGTTTTTAAAAATATACTGATCAATACATTTTTTTTTAGATTCGATGCGAAGATGAGAAGGTATTAAATTTACTATGATGTGTTTTTTTTTGTGTATGTTACCACTTTTTCTCAGCTCTCACCGAACCGATTTCTTTCAATGATACGTCAAAAGATCATAAATCGTATCTAGTCGAAGACATTACCCTCAAAAATTGAAAAAAATTTCCCTCGTTCCCCATAAATGGGGGAAACCTCCAAAAAAATTACAAATTTAAAAATCGCNTCCCCGCAAATGGGGGAAATATCCAAAAAAATTACAAATTTAAAAATCGCTAATTTTTGAATTTTTTTTTACTTAAAACTGCCATAACTTTTTCAAAAATGAACATAACAAAATAATTTTTTTTCATAGTTACTTGATGTCTTTACCTATCATTTGGTATATTTTTTTTTATAAATTTAACCCTTTACCAGCCCACATGGAAGGATTCAAAATGACAACTTTTTCAAGAAAAATTAACTTTTTCAATTTAACTTTTGAGTGTTCCGGAAATACTGACACTTATATATATATCTTAAATTAAAGCTAATGTAATATACTTTATTATGGAAAAAAAAAATTTCGGACTTTATTTTGTTTTCATGGTGAAAACAGTCAGCACAGTTAAAAAAAAAACCCAGAACAGTGAGGTGGCGGCACAGTCAGAGGTCGTGGCATAGTTGGGTCCAGTATAGATGATATATGACAGTGATTAAAATCACTATCATAAAAAACGCTTCGATGCAAATCTGTAGATAGTGTTTAATTAAAAAAAAAAATTTGTTAAAATAGCATATTTTTGAATATGGTAGCCATTTGCGCATAGAAGATAAGGTGTCGGGACAAATTTTTATTTTCATTTGATAGTATATAACATAACCTTTGATTTGATATATGTTTAAAGGACGCAGTATTTCCGAAACACTTTCAAAAGTTAAGTTGAAAAAGTTATATTTTTTATACAATGTTTCAAGTTTTGAACGCCCTCTATATATGGGGAAATTGTCCAATTTTAATAAAAAGTATGTCAAATGAAAGATGTACTTATAATGTATTTAGAAAAAAAAAATTTGTGCTGATATATACATTTTTCAAAAAGTTTTAGTATTTTTAAGTTGAAAATTTAAAATCGAAAATTTTAACACAAAAATAGTGTTTTTTTTTAACTACGGCAGTCGTTTAAATGTAGAAGAAAAAGTGTCAGGACAAATTTTTTTTTTTCATTTTATAGTACATAAAATAAGCTTTAATTTGATATATGTTTAAAGGATGCAGTATTTCCGGAACATTTTCAAAAATTAAGTTGAAAAAGTTAATTTTTGTAAAAAAATTGCAATTTTAAATCCCCCCCCATGAGCAGGTTAAGTGTTCGATTTTCAAAAAAATGATATCAAATAAAAGGAAAATATCTAAGGTTTTAGAATAAAAAAAAATTATGTTGATTAGTTGATTTTTGAAAAAGTTATGGAAGTTTTAAGAAAAAAAAGTGAAAAAAATGACATAANGTAATTTTTTTGGAGGTTTCCCCCTTTTACGGGGAACGAGGGAATTTTTTTCAATTTTTAAGGGTAATGTCTTCAACTAGATACGATTTGTGATCTTTTGACGTATTTTTAAAAGAAATCGGTCCAGTGAGAGCTGAGAAAAAGTAGTGACAGACACAAAAAAAAAAATAAATAAATAAAAATAAAAAAAAAATAAACACATCATGGTAGACATTACCCTTAAAAATTGAAAAAAATTCCCTCGTTCCCCGTAAAAGGGGGAAACCTACAAAAAAATTACAAATTTTAAAATCGCTAATTTTCGAAATTTTTTCCATTTTTTTTACTTAAAAGTGCCATAACTTTTTCAAAAATAAACATATCAAATATAATTCTTTTTATATAGATGCATAATATCATTACCTTTCATTTGGTATATTTTTTTCATAAATTTAACCCTTAACCTGCCCACAAGGGGGGATTTAAAATGACAACTTTTTCACAAAAAATTAATTTTTTTAACTTAAATTTTGAAAATGTTCCGGAAGGTCTGACACTTTTATATATATCTTAAATTAAAGCTAATGTAATATGCTTTATCATGAAAAAAAAAAATTTCGGACTTTATCTTATCTTCATGGTGAAAATGGCTACCGAATGCTATTTTTGTGTGAAAATTTTCGATTTTGTATTTTCCATTTTTAACTTTATTATGCTATAACTTTTTGAAAAATGTATGAATCATTACAATTTTTTTATGAGAAGTAGTATTTATATAGATCTTTCATTCGACATACTGTTTTTTTAAATCGGACCATTTCCCTAAATACAGGGGGGATTCAAAACTTAAAAATGCATATAGAAAGTAGAACTTTTTCAACTTAACTTTTGAAAGTGTTCCGGAAGGTCTGACACTTTTATATATATCTTAAATTAAAGCTAATGTAATATGCTTTATCATGAAAAAAAAAAATTTCGGACTTTATCTTAACTTTTTGAAAAATGTATGGATCATTACAATTTTTTTATGAGAAGTAGTATTTATATAGATCTTTCATTCGACATACTCATTTTTTAAATCGGACCATTTCCCTAAATACAGGGGGGATTCAAAACAAAACTTAATATATAGAAAGTAGAACTTTTTCAACGTAACTTTTGAAAGTGTTCCGGAAGGTCTGACACTTTTATATATATCTTAAATTAAAGCTAATGTAATATACTTTATAATGGTAAAAAAAAATTTCGGACTTTATTTTATCTTCATGGTGAAAACAGACATTAAACTTAATAAAAAAAATACGATTTTTGTAAAAAAATTCTTTTTTATATTTTTAACTTTATAATGCTATAACTTCTCGAAAGATGTATGGATCAATATAATTCTTTTTTTTGTAGATGCATGATGTCTTTACCTATCATTTGGTATATTTTTTTTATAAATCTGACTTTTTACCTGCCTACAGGGGGGGATTCAAAATGACAACTTTTTCACAAAAAATTGACTTTTTCAACTTAAATTTTGAAAGTGTTCCGGAAAGTCTGACACTTTTATATATATCTTAAATTAAAGCTAATGTAATATACTTTATCATGGAAAAAAAAAATTTCGGACTTTATTTTATCTTCAAGGTGAAAATGGCTACCAAATGCTATTATTGTGTGAAAATTCTCAATTTTATTTTTTACATTTTTAACATTATAATGCTATAACTTATTGAAAAGTGTATTGATCAATATAATTTTTTTATGGGAAATACTATTTTCTAATAATCTCTTTTTTATTCTACATACTTTGTCTTAATCAGGATATTAATAAGGAACTAGCAGTTTATGAAGCTTTTGGAATAATCCACCAATTTTTTAAAATTAAACACTATCTAAAGATTTGCATCGAAGCGTTTTTTTTTGATAGTGATTTTAATCACTGTCAGATATCATTATACTTGATCCAACTAT
>NW_026099573.1:23008329-23041092 GCF_025091365.1 Daktulosphaira vitifoliae
ACTTTTTCAACTTAAATTTTGAAAGTGTTCCGGAAAGTCTGACACTTTTATATATATATTAAATTAAAGCTAATGTAATTTACTTTATTATGCGAAAAAAAAATTTCGGACTTTATTTTATCTTCACGGTGAAAATGGCTACCGAATGCTATTATTGTGTGAAAATTCTCGATTTTATTTTTTACATTTTTAACTTTATAATGCTATGACATATTGAAAAGTGTATGGATCAACATTATTTTTTTATGAGAAATAATATTTTTTAATAATCCCTTTTTCATTCTACATACTTTATCTTAATTAGGATATTAATAATGAACTAGCAGATCATGTAGCTTTTGGAATTGTCCACCAATTTTTAAAATTAAACAGTATCTAAAGATTTGCATCGAAGCGTTTTTTGTTGATAGTGATTTTAATCACTGTCAAATATCATTATACTTGATCCATCTATACCACGTCACCACTGTGCTGCGACCCCCCTGTGCTGGGTTTTTTAAATCGGACCATTTCGCTTAATACAGGGAGTGTTCAAAACATTAAAAAGCATATAGAAAGTAGAACTTTTTCAACTTGACTTTTGAATATGTTCCGGAAAGTCTGACATTTTTATATATATCTTAATTTAAAGATAATGTTATATACTTTATTATGAAAAAAAAAAATTTGACCTCTGGACTTGTCTTCGTGGTTAAAATGGCTACTGAATATTTTCATGTGAAATTTCTTGATTTTATTTTTTAGATTTTTAACTTTATAATACTATAACTTATTGAAAAATGTATGGATCAACACAATTATTTTATGAGAAATAATATTTTTTAGTAACCCCTTTTTCATTCAGTATATTAATAAGAAAATAGCAGATCGTGTAGCTTTTGGAATAATCCACCAATTTTAAATTAAACACTATCTAACGATTTGCATAGAAGTGTTTTTTTTTATAGTGATTTTAATCACTGTCAGATATCAATATACTTGATCCAACTATGCCACGTCACCACTGTGCCGCGACCCCCTATGCTGGGTTTTTTTTAATAATATTAATAATAATTTATTTTATAATTATTTTAACATAAATATTATACATAAAATATTTGTTCAAAAAAATTGGTTTAGTATGATTAATATAAGATTAATAGATTGATACAAATTTTTTTTTTTTTACATAACTATTTGTGCATTAATCTAATATTTTAATGTGTTAACGTTTACAAATAATTAGTCCAAAAAATAGACCCTTTGGTGTTCGCTATGTCTCGACCCTGATTTGTGTTTACCTTAAGATAGACTAAAAAATTAAGTTTAGAGAAATCTATATTAACGTTAAACTTTTTTTAAAATTAAAAAAAAATACTATAATTTTGTTAAAAGTATATTACATAAGTGAAACATCAAAAATTTAGTTCAAGCCTATATCTTCACTTGATTAACATACATAACACACTAAAATCCTCTAATGCCAGTATTCTTTTTTCATGTTAATCTAATTATATTTCTATTTAATTTAGATTCTAGCCTTAAAAAAATTAAATAAAAAATCAGAAATTGAGTCATTGACTGAATTTACTTCAACATATCTTACGAATGTATACATAAAAGAAAAGTTATTCAACCGGGAATATTATTAATTTTAATTATGTTCTTAATTTTATTTATTTAGTTGTGTTGTATATTATAATTAAGTAATACTTTTATTTTAAATAAATTATCTGTATAAAATATTAACCCATCCAGGGTGTAAGATTTTGAAGCTACTCAAAAAATTTCTATGATTTTATAACATATATGGTGATTTAAAATGTTAACAATTAATTATAAAAACTCTAGTTGTCTTTTATATTATAAATAATTCAATTTTTTTTACTCTTCAAATAATAATGTCAAATTATATTCGATATTTTATAGGTGGTTGGATAAAATTTGTTTTTCATTTAACTAGTGAGTATTGTTAGTAAAACATACTGAATGTTAAAGACATTAAATGTTCCCGCATTGCGTAAGAAACCCGTGTGCAAGTTTAGATGCCAAAATTATTTATTGTCTTGATATTTTTAAAACTTTCCTTTATGATAAGTTTGTATATATCGGAGATATTAATATTTTATCTTTGGAATCCTTCACCTCAACAATCATTTCATTGTTATATTTCAAAAAGTTAAAGCAAAAGTTTCTTTTGTTCTCATAACCTCCGTTGATGTACCAGAACTATTTTAAAGCTATCTTTATTATGTTAATTTCTTGCTAATTTTTTCTTTACAAAATACGTCATTGGTCAAAAATAAGGTTGCAATTTCCGTTCTCTATTTCCTTCCAATTGTCTTTTTCAATAAGCAAAAATTACTGTGGTATTTCAAAATACAACTAATAAATTATTGAGTAAATATTATAATATTTTTTATTTTTTCAGTTCTAATAAAATAATCATTTATTTTTAAATTTTACGTTAATTTTTAACTTTGGTGCGAAGCTGAGAAAGTATTAATTTTATTATGATGTGTTTTTTTTTGTGTCTGTTACCACTTTTTCTCAGCTATCACGGAACCGATTTCTTTCAACAACACATTAAAAGATCACAAATCGTATTTAGTAGAAGACATTACCCATTTAATTTTTGTAATAGATGAATAGAAACATTTTCTTTTAAATAAATATATTAGGTATTTAACTATTATTTGGTATTATATTTTTTTTAAATCGGACCCTTTACCTGCCCACAGGGAGGTATACAAAGTGATAACTTTTTCACAAAAAATTAATTTTTGTAAGTGTTCCGGAAAAATTGAAACTTTTATATATATTTTTAAAGACGGTAAAAGAGAAAACGGTGTGGAATGCCAAAGGAGACATAAATGATGTGTGGAATAGATTTGCTAGTTGTTTAAAAAATATTGCAAAGGGGATTGTTGGTGAGAGTAGGAGTAGAATGCCAGGAAACAAGGAAACCTGGTGGTGGGATGAGGACATTCAAAAAATCATAGAAAGTAAGAAAAAGCAATTCAAGGTATGGCAGAAGAGCAAAAGGAGAGAAGACTGGATGGAGTATAAACGTTCGTGAAAAGAAGTCAAGTGTGCAGTAAGTAAGGCGAAGTATAAGAGTTATGATGAATTGTATGATAGGCTAGGAACAAATGAAGGTGAGAAAGAAATCTATAGACTTGCAAAGATATGAGAGAAAAGGTCTAAAGATTATCATTATATAAGGTGTATAAAAGGTGTTGATAATAAGGTACTTTCCAGTGATGATGATATAGTGTTAATAGGAGGAAATTAATCAAAGGCTAGAGGTTTGGAGATCAGCTCTTGAAAAAAAGGGTTTAAGAATAAGTAACAGTAAGACAGAGTATATAGAGTACGAGTTTGGTAAAGAAGAACACGAGGTAGATGAAATAAGGAGATCAGTGACAATAGGTGAGGACGCGTTTCGAGAGGTGGAATGTTTCAAGTATTTAGGATCAGTTGTGCAAAAGAGAGGTGGTATTGACAAGGATGTAAGACACAGGATTAAGTGCGGGTGGTTGAAGTGGAGAAAAGCATCTGGTGTCTTATGCGATAAAAGAATTCCAATGAGGCTGAAAGGTAAATTATTAAGCTAAGTATTATCATTATATAAGGTGTTGATAATAAGGTACTCTCCAGTGATGATGATGTGAAAAAAAGGTGGAAAGAGTATTTTGAAAAATTACTGAATGAGGAATACCCAAAATAGGCATTAGAGGATATATTGTGGAATGAAGGACTGGTAGATTTATTTATTGAGGAAGAGGTATGGGAGTCTGTGGCATCAATGAAAAAGAATAAAGCAGTAGGACCAGGTGAAGTGCCAGTAGATGTATGGAAAATATTAGGCGGTGTTGGCAAAAGATGGTTGAAGGAACTTTTAAATAAAATCTTTTTAGAAAGGAAAATTGCAAATGAATGGAGGAATGTATTGTGGTGCTGATATTTGGATAAATGGATGAATGGAGTGACTAGAGAAGATAAGATAAGAAATGTGCATATAAGAGGGAGTACAAGTGTAGCGTCAATCATGGATAAGATGAGAGAAAATAGACTTAGATGGTTTGGTCATGTTATGAGAAGAGAAGAATGGAAACTGAGAATAATTATGAAAATGAATGTTGAAGGAAGAAGAGGTAGAAGAAGACCAAAAGAGATGGAGAGATGTTATTGAATGCGATATGAGGACATCTGATATGAGTGTAGAGGATGTGGGAGATCGTTTCTAATAGGAGTTTTAGATAAGAGTGGCCGACCACAAGTAATTGGGATTAAGGCGAGGAAAAATAAGGTAATAGATATTTATTCATAAATTATATTTTTAAATCTAAAAACTACTAATTATAGGATNACAAAAATCTGACATTAGATTTTATATATATAAGATAATTAAGGAAATAGAAGTTGATGTTGCTTTGTAACTATCTACCAATTTCTTAGAATTAAACACTATCTAAAGATTTGCATTGAAGCGTTTCTTATGACAGTGATTTTAATAACTGTCAGATATCATCTATACTTGTCCCAACTATTCCACGTCCATACTGTGCCGCGGCCCCACTGTGGTACCGTTTTTCTTATCCGATACTATATTTTAGCTAGTTAGATATTTAATATATTTATTAATGAAACATTTTTAACTTTAAATAATTATAAAATAAACCCATTTATTATTTTAGCTTCGATGAGAAGCTGAGAAGGTATTCTGGTTATTTTTTTTTGTGTTAGTCTGTTACCACTTTTTCTAAGCTCTCACCGAACAGATCACAAATCGTATCTAGTCGAAGACATTACCCTCAAAAACTGAAAAAAAATTTCCCTCGTTCCCCATAAATGGGGGAAACCTCCAAAAAAATTACAAATTTAAAAATCTCTAATTTTCGAAATTTTTTCAATTTCCAACTATGTCACGTCACCACTGTGCCGCCACTCCCTGTGCTGGGTTGGATTTTTATTTGATTAAAATCTCGTTTAATTACCTTTATGTTTAACATTAAAATTCAAGATTTTTTTTATTCAGGTTTCAATAGATCTAATTATTACCACAGTAAAAAAAGTTGCTTCACCCTACATAGAATTTCTACGTCCCTGGTAGAATTACCTAATACCTATGAATTTATTATAATAGTAATCAAAGTAGAATTTTTTAATATTCAAAGTTTAATTACATAAAAAATCCCATTGTATGTTAAAACAACTTTTAGCTTCGATGCAATGCTGAGCAAGTATATATTTTATTATGATATATTTTTTTGTGGGTATTGCCACTTTTTCTCAGCTCTTACCGAACAATTTTAGCTTTAAACAATTTTATTATATTTAAATAATTATATTAGAAATTAATTTTATTACACACTAATATAATATCTTGTGTAATTAAATATTTAACTAATATATAATAACTCAGGAAAATAAAATAATGGTTAAAAATTACTTTAATAAAACTATAAAATGTTCAATATATTACTATTAAATCATGTAAACCTGTGACTTTACAAAGTTTTGCTGTTAATAACTGACAGATATTATATTGACATTATACTAAATTTGATAATATTTTTATACATTTTTTAACAGTAAAGGATATTGAAGGGTATAAATCAATTTGTCACGGAAAACACTGAAAAATAAATGATATCTTTTTATACAATAATCCCAACAAATGACATAAAAATTTAAATCATAATTTAGCGAAAACCAAAGTTGAACCGATATTTGTGGTAAATAATCCAGAAAAAAGAGGGGTAGATTTAATGTTTAAATGTAATACTTGCTTAATAATTGACGAGAACCTAAGGCAATATTTATTAAAAGTTATTAAAAAAGCATTACAATAGTCAGTTTTAATATTATAAAAAATAAAATGAATTATTTTCCTATTTATATTATTAATTGTATTATATTTAAATAAACGAATTATTAATTTAAAAATATATATATTTGAAAAGTGTTTAATGATTAACCAACATTTATTGATATTTTCAAGAATATCGTCTACTTTAACAGTTAACGTTTAGCTTACGCTTTAATTTACGCTTTAAAGGTGTAAGTTTTTAAGATCAGTGAACAATTTCTTTATAATTTTTAATTTTAATTTATAATATAACTAAATATTATCCAATTTGCATAAAAAAATGTAGGTCTACTTGAGCCGTACTAGTAATATACCATTTAATTGTGATATTCACACTGTTAATTTTGGGATTACAATTTTAAAACTAGATATTTTGTAATCTACAGTAAAAATAAATTATTAAGATAATATTCATTATAATATTTGACCCAAAATTGAATATTTTAGTATATTTAATAAGAATAAATAGTTATCGTTAAAATTTCGATGATCGACTTTTTTTTATCTACCCCAGTATCTAAAGTATCTAAGTAAGTACAATAGAAAACAATTAAAAATTTCCTATGTGTGTGTCAAATCAGTCATAGACATAGGTAGGGGATTTGCCCCCTTTCAAAAAAATTCCATAGCTTATGTAAAATTAAAAACATTTTACATATACTTTTATAAAAGAAAAAATAGGTAATTTAGTCCTTCAAAATTTTTCATAAATTTACTCTTACGCCCTCAGTAGTAAGGCTTTGCCTTACTTTTTTGGTACTACGTAAGCAATTAATTTAAAGGATATTAAGATGTGTTTTGTAATCATTTTTACATACATTAACAAAGTTAACATATTCTCAGTGAGAATTGCATACCAGCCAAGTCTTTACGCTAAGAAACATTGAGTAATTACAATCTTCTTGTTAATTACCATATTTTGATCATATTCTTATATTTTTTTTGCAAGTTCAGAGTGAATAAGAATATCATTATCGACAATAGGGAACTTCTTAGGTGTATTATTAGTGAAAATTAAATATTATAAGAAAATATAAAATAAATAAGTTAAAACAGACATAATTTCCATAAAGAAAATTTTATAAATGCGTATACTATAAACGACATACATCAATTTAAAACTACGTAATAAACAAGAATTTTAAAGAAGGTAAGGTACTTTTTTAGCTTCGATGAAAGTTGATGGGAAAGTATTAAATTACTATGATGTTTTTTTTTTGTGTCTGTTACCACTTTTTCTCAGCTCTTACCAAACCGATTTCTTTCGACGATACTTCAAACGATCACAAATCGTATCTAGTCGTAGACATTACCCTCAAAAATTAAAAAAATTTCCCTCGTTCCCGTAAATGAGTAAAGTTTCAAAAAATCACAGATTTAAAAAAGGGCTAATTTTTAATACTTGAAATTTTTTATAAATTTTTTATAAATTTGATACTGTGCTGGGTTTTTTTTTAACGTTCAATTCAAATTAATAATGCTAGATTGTTCTACACACATTAAACTCCTAATTATAGAAGGGTTTATGTTCAGTATATAAGGAAACGGGTTCTATTCACATTTGTGTAACAATTTATCTGTTTTCTTATTTTTCGAACACTCTGCCTTTTTTTCTTTTATATTTTATTTTGTTTAATACATACAAAAGTGTATAAAAATAAGTTGATTTTTTCAATGATTTGACATCAATTATCTTTTATTTGAGCATAGATTATATTTTCTAAAACAACACAAGATTTTTAAAAACACACTAAGGAGTTTATATAAATTTATTACACATTAGCCTATTAAAATTATTTGATGATTTTTCAGATTTTTAATAGATGATCTATCGATAGTTCTTATCATGTCGAACAGTTGAATATTGTGTTATCATTTCATGACTGAAATGCGTAGTGATTGCGTACGTATGTTACTATAAGTATAAACTATTTAGATATAGTGCAGACTATGACCCAATGATTATATATATCGTTTTTTTGTGAATTGTTTTCTTTTGTTTTTGAAAGAGGCATAAAAAAAAAATCGTAATTAATAATGTCAAAATTAATGTGTGTGTGTATGTCGATTAAATAATTCTTTTCATCTCGATTTTAATATATATATATGTACTCGAGTATTTTTTATTGTTAAATTGTTGTTTGTTTTTCTTTAAGAAAGAGTTACAGAGTGATGGATGCATGTTTAGCCGTTGATCGAGAAGTTGATAAAGTATTGTCAAAATTTGGGCAAATTCGTCAACATGTAGATAAAGTTTTACAACAGCTCATAGAAAACTTGGAGAGTGTAAGGAATGATTTGCTCTCTTGTAACACTGATGATGGTAATTTTATTTTTCATACTTATCTGTTGAAAAGAAATTAATAGACTGTCATATAAAATTTAGTATTTATAATTTTTGTGTCTTTCATTCTATATATGTAAACACAATTTTTTTTCTAAATTAAAAAAATAAAAACTTAAAAAAGTTATTTAATTTAAAAAATTCAAGTAGGTAAAATAAGTTTTTAATAATAACTAAAGCAAAAAAATTTGCTCCTTAAATCTTTTATATAATAGTATATAGAGAGGCTACTAATAAGATACTTGTCCCTTTAATGACTAATATTTAGTATACATTATTAAAAGAATTCCTATGTTGAGAAGCTGGGTTTACTTCAATCAATGGTCTGCCTTAGCATTGATTCAACTACATTGTTGATTTCTGGATGGGTTTTATAAAAACTTTAACAATGACATATACCCTGCCCCTGTACGGCCTTTTTCAGCTGTAATGAAGTTCCATCAGATTGAAGACCAGTAAAAAAATTGTTCAAATCATTAGGCAGATTTAAGCCCTGATAGTTGTGATAGATGATAAATTATTTAGAAAAGTTCATTTTATCATAAAGAATAAAAAATTAAATGCAAATCTGTAGATCGTATTTAATTTTTAGTAGGGATTTATGGATTGATTTTATTATATTATAATAGTGTGATATCATCACTGGAATAGATAAAAAGTTTGATTATACTGATCTTGGTTAGAGATGTGTTAACTTATAGAAGACAAGAAGTTGTTAGGACAATTGTTTTTATAAATTTTTTATGATAGGATATGATAAAACACATAATATATGTTCAAAAGATGCAAAATTTTCTGAAAACAATTTGTATTGAACAATAATATAAATATATTACTTATGTATAAATACTTTCTTAACAAAGTTCCAAGTTATGATTATATATGAAATTTGGTATGGTTACTACAAATATAAAAAAGGCACAGTGTTTTTAAATACTTTTGAAAACTTGAGAAATATTGGGAAATAAGAGATTTTAATTGAAATTTTTTAAATTCCTTATGAGTGATTGCATTATTAAATACTTTTTTTTACATGTAATTGATAACCAAAGTTTAAATACTATTTATTATTGTGAATTTGCTTAATTCTATAATTTCTCAATCATATTAGTTAATAAAATTACTTTTTTACAACATCAAATTAAAGTATTCAGATATTGTACTATAGGGCTATCAGACGTCCGTATTTATACGGACAAGTCTATATTTTTCATGAAAAGATCAAAAAGTTAAGTGCATGAAAAAATTACGTGAAGTGGCGAGTAATTGGAGAATTCTGTCACATTCTCTCTTATTTTGCTCTGAGAGGCGAGAAAGAGAGAGAAAATATATGTAAAAATGGGCAGAATCAGGCAGACTATAAGTTTGAGTAGTGATCAACCATGCCATCATACGGCACTGGAATAACTAGCTTTTAATATAACTACTGTGTAAGCATGCAGTTGTATTGCGAATACTTGAGATGTTCATTATAATATAATTATTCAGACAATAAAACCAATTGCAGAATGAATATGTATGTGACTTATAATTTATTGAAAATTGATAAAATAAGTTATTCGTAAGTCGTAAAATCAAGTAAAATGTCAATCTAGATTATCGATCATCGATTCCTATTGATAACAATTAATTTTTATCGATTCTCATTAATTTTCATAAATGCGCATCACCTATCACGCAAACAAATTAAAATATTTTTTTAAATTTGATTATTTCTCTACTTTTTGAAAATTAAAAAAAAAATTTTTTATTTTCCAATTATCAATAGGGGGGGGGGTAGGTTTTGATATGTCCGTATTTTTCACTTTGAACATCTGGTAGCCCTATGTTANGGGGGGGGGGGGGGTAGGTTTTGATATGTCCGTATTTTTCACTTTGAACATCTGGTAGCCCTATGTTACTAGCTTTCTTTAAAAATATTTATTGAGAAAATGATGACCCCAATACTTTTATTGATATTCTATAGTCATTTTTTCTTTAAATGAAATTGTACAATTTTTTTTTTATTAATTTAATATTTTGTGTTATAGAATTAAAATCTAATCAATCAAAACTTGTACTTTTAAAAGGATACATTGATAAATCTAAAAAAGAAACACAAAAATTAGCAACAGAACATAGAGAATTACATAGTACTGTGTCAAAAGTAGGAAAAGCAATTGATCGAGTAATTATAAATTTTGATTGTTAGAGTTTTTTAATAATGTGTATTATAATTTTAAAAATTATTATTCACACATTTTTTAAGAACTTCATATCAGATTTTGCTGCAACCAGCAGAGAAGATGTTTTTTCCAGTCAAAAAAAGACTGATTTAGTTAATCATATCATAAGTCAACATTTTTATAGGCAAGGAATGTGGGATATTGCTGATGAACTATCAAAAGTTAGTTATTCATATAAATTAAAAGATAAATAAGCATAAAATATTTTATATTTATTTATTAAACATTATTATTTCTTAAATGTTCTGTTTGAAGTTATATCAAAGAAAAACTAAAAATATCCTTTCTCAAAAAATCTTAGAAATTTGTTTATTTATTTTCTAGTTTTGACTGTAAATATTTTCTATTATTTACAATTGCAAAAATTAAACAGAATTTTAACAATTTATTGTATTTTCAAGTTCTATGTATTACTTAGTTCTACTGAATATTTTCATAAATTACTTTGTATTTGAAATCCCTTGTCAAATACCTTCTTTGATCCGGAGTTTATCTCAAAAAATACTTTTGCAAGAGAACAAGTTCAATTATATATATTTTATTTATTTTTTCATAGAATATGTATGATATTTCTTTTCAAATTTATTATTTTAATTCATTCATTCTTTTAAAGAAAAGTTTTTTATTTAGTTTTTAGTGTTTTGCAGCCTATTAAGAACCACCACAGAGGTCTCTTTTTAAAAGGAGATTTCTTAACCATGGATCTCTTGGAACAGGTGGTTAGTCCATCGCCTAAGAGAGGAATAATATAGTTTACAAATTAAAATGAATTTTTAGTCATTTAAGTGTAAGGTTAAAAAATTAAAACCCACTTGCATTATATTAATTTAAAGGAAGCTGGTATAAAAGTTGAATGTGGACAAAGAGAACCATTTGCTAAGTTAAATCACATATTGGAGTCGCTTAAAAAAAAAGATATTATTCCGGCATTAGAATGGGCTCAAGAAAATCGTTCTCAACTAGAGATGCAGGTAAAAAATGTCTTATTTTAACTATTTTGTCAGTTTAGATATATATATATATAAATCTTATCTGTAAACAAAATTATTTGCCAAAAACTAGAATCTTACTTACCAATTTTGATAAAAGACAATAAGTTTTAGAAATAAATCTATATGTTAATTACATATTTAGTAGATAAATAATAAGTTATTGAAATTATTTTCAAGGCTTTATACAGTGATTTTTTTTATCTTAAACCATTTGATAACTCGCAAAATTACATACAATATTGAAAAAAAATGTTATAGTTTTTTTTTAGATACATATTTTTCTTGAATTATTTCTTACTTAAAGAGGTGATAACGTTTTTTTTTAATGGTAACTTATATATTTATATGTTAAAAATTAATCACTTATCACTAATATTAATTACAATTAAATTTATATAAAAATAGTAATTTTAATTACATATTTAACTAGCTTATAAAAAATTAAATGGTTAATAACAACTTTTGGACCAGTATTTTGATAGTTATTCTCATTTTTATATCTGGAAAGAGGAGGAATGTAGTGGAGAAATGTCTAATGATAAAAATAGCTGCAACTATGTTTTACCTTCAGTCTATATTTCAAATGCTAATAACCCCCAAAATAGTCCAAATATTATCTAACTGTCATTTACATAGATAATTATCTATTAAATAACCTAGTTAATTATGTATGTTGCCATTTAAGATAATAAAGTTGTCACATCTATAATTTATAAGGGATGATTCTAAAAAGTAATTAATAGTTGACAAATCAAAATATATATGTAACTTAAAAATACCAAATTATTTTTCAATATTGTATTTATTTTGCGAGTATTCAAGTGGTTTATTATAAACCAATTACTCTATATATTACGATAAAACTTTAAAATTATAAGATTGATTTAAATTATTTGGTAAATAATTAGTTTTGAAAAAAAGGTCTTCATATATTATATTTATAATTTGTGCATTTGTGTATAAAATTTGTTTGCTTTGAATTTAAAAGAAAAAGTGATTTTTTTAACTCATTTCTTACAGCTTGTGGTTTAAAAAAAATTATTAAAATTAAATTTAAATGTAAATTTTAATAATAATTAGACTGTAATTATTTTCTATAGCAGCCCTTGTTGCTGGGACTTAATTTGAAAAATTCAATTAATAACTGAATTTAAAATTAGGTTATCATTAGAGTGGTTTAAAATACTTTCTTTTAAATCAAATTTGGTGCATTATTATTACAAAATATATTTTAGTTTTGGTAAAATTTCAGAATAGAATTTATGTTAAAGGTGATAATGCTCTCAATACATTCCATGTATACTTATATTAATTGTCTTATTACAAAATTTTTACTGTAACTAATCTAATGATTTACACATTATTTTCTAGTAATTAGATCATTTAGCCTTGTACTTATTAAGGTTTGATATGGCTATTAGTAGGAGATTTGAGTTGCAAGACCATAAGAACCTTTAGTAAAAAATATTAACTAGTTTTTTTTAGATTAATTTATATGAATATTATCTTATTTTTAGTACATTATTATTATACTTGAGTTCTTTTTTTTATGTAAATAATTGTTATATCCCTTTGTGAATACTCAAGTGTAGCAATTCCAAACATGACTATCATATTAACTCAAAATAAAATACTAATACATAAAATGAATTACGTATCATTTCCTGTTATGGGTAATAGTATTTAGAATTCAATTTTTAGATATGACATAATACATTATTTTATTGTAAAGGGCATATTTTTACCATAAGAAATCATGTATAACTTAAAATTGAGAAATTTTACTACACTAAAGTATTGACAGTACGATATATGTGTTATTTAAATACTAATCATATATAAATATACATGAATAAATTATTGAATGATTTAGCTAAACTTTTTGTTTAAAAGGTTTAGTGTCAAGTTATGAATATGTTGCTTTATTTTAATATTTGAAAAGTGTTTCTTCTTAATTTATATACAAATGATATCACTATTCTTTTTGCATGCTTTTTTTAAATTCATTCTGATATTGCTTATCAATACTACAATTATTATTTTTAAATTTTAAAGGTTTTAAATATTGAAATATATTTATTTAAGATAACATAGATATTTTAATAGTAAAACGACTTTAAATACTTATTGAACATTATTTTTCTAAAAATCTTAACCAGGACCCAGATACATGCATGATTTTTAATTTTTAATGCGTATTTCATAACTTTTTTAAAACTTGCTGTTAGTGATCAATATGTATATTTTTGAAATTTCTTGATACTTATTTTAAGGGGATGTTTTTTTATTTTTAATGTATTTTTAAAAACTTTGTGAATATTAGGTAGATATTTTGCTAGTTTTTAATGCATATTTGCATGCTTAATTATGTGTTTTTTAATGTATGAATATATAAGTTCTGCTTAAGATTATTTATAATTTTATTTATCTTGTCATAATGTACCTCACTTGAGTACACGATTTAAAAAAAAATCTTTATCTAACCCAATATCATTATGTTACATTCAAGTTATTTAAGAGCATTATCAGAATTTTGTATAGATTGTTTAATTTTTGTATGACACATAATTTAACTTATTGTTAAGAAAATTTAAATCAAAGAATATATAATTTTTAAGTAAAGATTTTAAAAAATTAGTTAAATTACAATAAGTTTACAAAAAATCCATTTAGGTCAAAATATTAACTATTTTCCAAATTAATCTGTGTGTAGATGATTTGCTGTTCCGCAAAGCATTCAGTAGTAGCTTTTTAATATGCTAATACTTTAGTGTAAAATTAATTGGATTATATATTCCTATAAAAAATGATAATTGGATATGTCTGAAATTATTTAATCATCACCAAATTTTCACAATTTGATTGTCATATGTAGTTAAAGATGGTGTATAAATTTAAAAACTAATAATTATAGTTATGGCCAAGGTCTTGACAAATCATCCAAAATCATCATTAACAGTGCCAATAAAATAACTATCTATTTTGTTAGCCAATTGCTCAATAGAATCATAGTGAAAAATTATATTATTCATACAAATTATTCTTATGTTCAATTAAATCTGTTGTTAACTTTTTTCTGACAGTAATATTTTTTTTTATAAGAGTAATAAGAATTAAAAAAAAAATTATTAAAATTCGCTGGTAAAACAAATAAAGTTGAAAATTCAGTTAAAACATCAACAATTCAAAAAAATTATGAAATAAAATATTGATTATTTATATAAATATTATTGCAATTCTTTATAGTTCTTTTTACTAGTGTATAGTTTTTCTACTTTCAAATTATGTTTCGAATAAATAGAATTATTTCAATTAAATGTAAATAAAGTTGAAAATGTAATAAAAATTATATATATATATATATTTTTTTTTTTTTAATATACTACTTTCTTTACTTTAAATAAAAATATCTCTTTTGTTATTAAAACACTATCTCAAAAATTTGGTCAATTATTTATTGTGTGTATTCCAAAATGTGGTATTTTTTAAAAAATTTAAATTATGGCGATTTTTTTTATTATAAAAGTTCAAAGTTTTATAAAATTAAATAATTTAAAAGGCTTTTTTTTTATTTTTCGGAAAATAGATATAATTATAAAGATAACAGTGAAAACTAAGCTTTCTTAACTCATTTTTAATAGTTACCATATAGTTTTTCCTATGCTCTCTTTACAGTGTAATAGCTATGAAACTGGTCGACCAGAAAACATTTTTTTTTTTTCAATTTTTATCATACTCTTGTGTCTAAAGCAACAACAACAATAAATAAATTAAACAAAATTTAAAAATGCAAGATTAAAAGCCATGTTGATTATAAGTAGAATAACTCTTATAATAGCACAAAATTAATAATAAATTTATAAATTTTTACATATTAAATGATAAATTTTAATTGATTATATTCTACTAGAATTTATATAAAAATTCTTAATGTGTAGCTCATTATAATTTATTTAATAAAATTTTTCTTATATAGAAATTTCATAGAAATATACAGACATTTTTTCCTATTTACAAAAAACTCATTAAAAACTAAAAAAATACATTGCACAACACTCAATTATTTATTGAAACATTACTAAATAGTATTATTTTAAGGTAGACATCAAAATATTTTTAATAAAATATAATTAATTAATTTGGATAATATTTGTTGTAACATATTTTTAATTAAATACAATAAAACCAATTAAATATATTTTTAACATTAACCAAAAGCTTAAACTTATAAAAGACAATTCAGTTGTTTATGTTTTGAAAGTTAAAAAAAGGTAGGTGTGGAATCTTTTATGATATAGAAAGTTATTATATTTTTTAATTCTATTTTAAAGATATATATTGTAATTTAATATTTTAAATTCTAAATATCTTAAAATTTGTTTAATAAAATAAATGTTTATTGATTAATATATCATATAATCTGAGTAATAACTATATTTTATTGTACATACTTTACTGGTATTATTTTTAGTTAAATGGGGGTTGTAGTATTACAGATAAGAAACTGATACTAAGCTGTGTTATTCATATATAAAGAGTAAATGTATGGTAATTTTAATTGAAATAAATAGCACATCTTTTTCACCATGTAGTTTGTCATAAAAAAAAAGTCTAGTTGATTGTAAAAATTAACTAAATTAAAAAAAAAAATAGAAAACTAGTGTAAAACCTTATTAGTTGAAAGATAGGGTGAATAATATGATAATTACTTTTACACTTAAGGTAAAACATGAATATTATAATTTTACAGCAAAATTATATTTCTTTGCTACTTAATACATTTTTAAAATATATTTTAAATTTTAATAAAAAAAAAAAATGGGGTTACTCTATTAATTTGCAGTTTTCTTTTAGTTAATAAAATTTTTCTTTGTTAGTTAACTTTTACCAATACCTAAACTTATTTTTTCTACATTCGAAATAGATGTATCCTCCATACCCCTTGGTTAGGAGGGTTTCGTCTACTTCTCATTTGCCTATTCGGATCCCTTATCATGCAAAACGGACCAAGTTTAATGGTGGCATAATGAAACCGAGACCGAAGACGAAAAAAGTCAAGAGAATTGAATTGGCCAGAAAAATATTACAACAGTTTTATAAGGTAGGTCCTTAAAGACTGGAAAGAATCTTTCATGCTGGCAGCAAAGTACATTTTTATATTATATATTTTGATGACCTTGACTCATGCGGTATATTATTTATTCTATACAGCAGGTTATGATATTATGATTCCCTAGAACAATTTTTTTACATAGGAAATGATAATTAAAACTTAATAATAATTGTTTTATAATGCACAATTGAAAATGTGCATGTTAGGTATGTACTGTAATTAAGGTTACTGAATAAAGGTTTCTTATTTATTTGATATAAATAATTTGTTTAATTATAAATTAATCACTTTAACAGTATTGGATATATGTAAATATTTTATGTTTCTGTGTATGATGCATTTGTTTTTTTTTTAATTTACTTGAAAAAATGTGTTCAATTTTCATTCTATAAATAAATGAAAAATTGGGTGTTTGTGCATGTATAAAATGCTTTAGCATTAAATGAATGCTATATTAAAAAAAAAAAAAAAAAAAGAAATGCCAATATTTTATTTATTTAATGTGCATATGCTTTTTATAAAAACATTTTTGTGTATATCAAATTAATAAATTTAAGTATCCACAAGTTATCATTATTATTATTATTCAATCAATTATTAATTAATATTGTTAATGATAACTTGTTGTAATTATCAAAAATACATTATTTATTTCCATCCAATTATCTGAATATTTTATTTATAAAACAAAATAATAATCTTAATTATTCAGCAATAAAATTTATTTTTCAACTTGTTAAAATTAATAATTAAAAAAAAAATGAGATTCAATTTACGGTACAGGCACTTCTTAATATTATGGAAAATAATGTTATCATTTGATCTTAAAGTAATTGTTTTGTCAATTTTTAATTGGTCAGTCTGGATTTTTAATAAATAAATATTTTAAGGTGCAAACGTTATATAACAAAATGTTTTACGTTAGTAAAACTGATTTTTACTTTTATTTTCTTAATAATAATAATTGTTTATTATTCTTAAAAGAATACTTATTAAAGTATATAAAATTTAATGACTAAAATTTTAAGATTTTCTTTTAATAGATTGAAAAATTTCTTAAATAATATTTGTTATAAATTCTTTTTATGGTGTAATTTCTACTTAATAAATAAATATATAAATTTCAATTTATTTGTAAAATTAAAATAGAAGTACACTGTTGATAATTTTATAAAATATTTTTTTAAGATTTAATAAAATAATTATTTATAAACATCTATTACTAAAAATTTGTAATTAAATATTTTTTATTCCAGAGTTCTTCACTTGAATTTAAACTTCATCAGCTTGCTTTTCTGACACTTGTTCAAAAAGGAGTTGATTATCAAACAAAAGCTGTTGCATATGCTCGAGCAAATTTTGGTCAATTTATTGATAAACATGAAAAAGGTATATGATTTTTCAATTGATTTAAAACTCATTTTTAGCTTGGATTTGTTTAATTTTTAATATAATAAATATATATATACAGTCCACGACAAAAAGATAAAGGCACAACATTTAATCAAATAAAATTCTATATTTATACATATATGGATTCTATGTACTACCAAACTTCAGGTTATACCCAAATGATAGCAATCTTATATTATTTCTTGATCATAAATTAATAAGTGAAGTCTTATCGATGAATTTATTAGATTTTGTTGCGACAAAATTATAAAGGCAGTCAGTTTCGTTGCGTATATAGTAATAGTATGATTAAATTATCTTTATATAATACTTGTAATATACGTAATACAACCTAAATTTATATACTGTATTAACATAATTTTTGTAGTATTTTTATTATTTATGTAATTTATTATGGGAAATGCAAAACCACTATCTATGGAAGAACGAGGGAAAATTATGGCATATAAGGAATGCGGTCTTTCAAATCGGGAAATATCGCGTAGATTGAAAAGGAGTTCTACAATGATAGATAATTTTGTAAAACTTAGCCAAAACTATAATTCCAAGAAGTCTACAGGTCGACCGCAAGTATTAACTGATCGTGAAAAAAGAGCAATTTTAAGAGTTGCATCGAATTCTGCTTTGTCTGCACGTGGTATTCTCAATCAATGTAGTGTGAAAACTGGTATTCGTAACGTACAAAGGCTATTAAAAAGCACACCGACACTCATCCGAAAAAAACTATTACGAAAACCACCATTAAATGAACGTAATGAACAAGTAAGATTAGACTTTTCAAGAAACAAAATGAATTGGTCAAAAAGATGGAGAAAAGTAATTTTATCAGATGAAAAAAAATTTAACTTGGATGGACCTGATGGATTTTTGTATTACTATCATGATTTAAGAAAAGATGAACTATAATGTCAAAACGTCAAATGGGAGGAGAATCTGCAATGATTTGGTGTGCAATTGATTATAAAGGACGAAGTGAAGTTGTTTTTTTAGATGGTAGAATAAATGTTTTGAAGTATAAAGATCTCCTTAACACCCAAAAGTCATGTTTTCAGAAAATAGGCGGAAGAAATTTTATATTTCAGCAGGATAATGCGCCAATTCATACTGCTCGAATCATAAAATTATGGTTTGAAACAAATTCTATACCAATATTAGATTGGCCTGCACGATCTCCAGATCTAAATATAATTGAAAATGTTTGGGGGCTACTCGCCAATGAAGTTTATAAAGATGCCAAACAATATTCATCAGTTCGTAAGTTAGAAAAATCAATTTTTTAGATGCTTGGACACTAATTTCCCAAAACATCATAAAAAAACTTTATGACACCATTCCAAATGGAATTTTTGCAACTATTCGTGCTAATGGAGGTTCAACTAAATATTAATACAATAAGAAAATTAATAAATGTAATAAATTTTGTAATATAAAATAGTTTGTTTATATATAAATATTTGCCTTTATAATTTTGTCGCAACAAAATCTAATAAATTCATCGATAAGACTTCATTTATTAATTTATGATCAAGAAATAAGATAAGTTTGCTATCATTTGANATTTATGATCAAGAAATAAGATAAGATTGCTATCATTTGGGTATAACCTGAAGTTTGGTAGTACATAGAATCCATATATGTATAAATATAGAATTTTATTTGATTAAATGTTGTGCCTTTATCTTTTTGTCGTGGACTGTATATAAATGTATATCATACATCGAACTAAATGAATTAAGTCTTCTTGGCAAATAATAATGCACATTTCACTTTATGAAATGTTATGGTTTTGGCATATCCATGAGGAGTGGGTAGACTTATCTTCCTGAATTCCTATTTTTTCAGTTTTAACAAGAATGTTGGTTTGACACTAACTTACTACAGTTGAACTTGTATATACTAGATAGAAAGTTAAATGTAGTAGTTTCACATTAACTACTTCACTGAGGGATGTTAATTTTTGCTACTATAAAAATTACCGTAGGTCACCCATCTTATTATAGTGGCAGGTATGGCTCGACACTAGAGCTTATTTGCAACTATTCTATTCGCCATATTACAGAATAAAATTCCTCAAAAAATGTGAAACATTTTTTATATTTTTAAAGTGAAAAAAAAATTGGGCTACTTTGGGTCCATCAAAAAAATATTCTTACATTTTTTTTTTTTTAACAGTGCGTTATTTATATATAAGTTTTCTATAATCATTTTTAGTTATGAACAAAACAAATTTTAATTATAGGTAAAATAATCAAAGTTATAGGTTTGACATCATTGAATATTTACGTTTCAATATCTAATAATATTTTATTAGAATCCAGTTTAATATAAAAAACATTGTTCTATTCAAATATATTTTGTATTTTTAGATATTCAACAAATGATGGGTATGCTTTTATTTGTACCTCAAGGAATTAATCAGTCACCATATTCATTCATGATACAAAATAATATGTGGACTGAAGTAAATGAATTATTTACTAGAGATGCTTGTATGTTACTTGGCTTAAGTGTTGAAAGTTTACTTAATGTCAGGTAATATTAAACTAAAATAGAATAAACTGAAAATAAATTCTGAGTAAATATGCTGATGATATTTTTTTTAATAGCATAAATGCTGGATGTATGGCATTGCCTGCTCTTCTGAACATAAAACAAGTAATGCAACAACGACAAGTAACAGGTATTTGGAGTGGAAAAGATGAGTTACCAGTAAGTATTTATTGTAATTTACAGTAATTTGTATTAAGAATTCATTTTTTTTTTCTAGATTGAAATTGATTTAGACTCTGAGCATAGATATCACTCAATGTTTGCATGTCCTATTCTTAGGCAACAAAGTTCTGATAATAATCCACCAATGAGACTTATTTGTGGTCATGTCATATCAAAAGATGCATTGCATAAATTAGGAAATTCTACAAAGTATAGATTGATTATTTATTACATTACTAATAAACAAAATTCACTAAAAACATTGTGATTTTTTTAGATTAAAATGTCCTTATTGTCCTATGGAACAAAATCCATCTGAAGCCAAATTAATATGTTTTTAAAATAAATGTTATTTAAGCATTGTTGCTCAAATGAAAAATGATACTTTATGATTTATAGTACAAGAGAATGTGATCATTATAAAATTATTAACATTGTTTCTGACTATTAGTATTTTAATATAAAGTTCACCCATGTGGTTTAAAAAATAAGGTCATATTTGTAATTAAAATGAATTAATATTATATATAAGCAAAAAATCAATGAAAACGAGCATTTTTTATTTTTATTCCAACATTTTTTGAAAGTATTTAAATATATACAATATATAGAAATTTTCACGTAAACTTAAAAAAAGTTTGTTAAGTTTTGAGTAGACATACAGTATTAAAATATAATTATATAAATTTAATTTAGACATTTTTTAGTTTATGCTGAATACATAATGCAATAGATTCTTTATAATATAAATATAATAACTGTAGGTATAGAAAATAAACAGTTTATTATCTATATCTATAATAATAATAATAGGTAACTATTTATGTTGATTTAAAATCAATAATAATATACAATAACTACATAAAATAAATTTTTAAATTGTTGTTATAATTAATTTTGCTGTAATTTTATTTATTAATAGTTTTTGAATTCTTATACTATTTTAAAAGCATAATTTACTATTCTTTTTTATTAGTTAAAAAGAAAAATAAAGATATTTTTTAATTAAAATTTTTTTTAACCTTTTAAAATAGCCTATTCTTTTAGAGTTTTTCTTACAAAAAATGTTTATTAGTTGATAAAAAACTTTAAGACAAGTACTTATTAAGTTGTATGCGATGAAATATGAACGCGAGTACAAGTACTAATACATATTTATAATTCATACTTGACCCATGTAACATACCCATACTATGTATTCAAATGCTTGTATCTCAATAAATACTTATCCAAAGATGTTAAAGCTGTGGTTGACCTATCAAATATTTTGGTAAGTAAAGCTCTAAACAATAAACTATTTTGAAATTTTGAAAAAAATGTTTATTATTAAAACTAAATAATCATAAAAAAGAAATACAGTGAAATTATTATTAGATCAAAAGTAACAAAAGTTGTCAGTTAAATGTGTTCCACTTATATATAAATATTAATAATATGCTAACTAAAAATTAAGATTTTTGCTGTCGTTGTAGTATGAAAATATAAAACCCGTTTATTTTCAACCTACAAATAGTGAATGGATTACTTTTATCTTGTTGAAGGATTATAAATATATTATTTAATATATTTTAATTATGTATAAAAATAATTATTTCAAATATTTACTATCGATGAATTGATAACTGAGATACCTTAAACAATATAATGACAGTAAAATTTCAAGACTATTCTAAATTTAAACATTTTTTATAAGAACTAGATTTTAATATTAAATTTTATGATGTACAATAAATTAAATAACAAATAATACAACATTTTTAATAATTTTTAGGTGGGATAGAATAATGAATAAGCTTTTTACTTGATGTTGCTGCCAAACTGGCCAATAACAAATTACAAATTTTCGATTATTCAATCAGTCTCTTTGCTTTAAAATATCTTTTTAAATAAAATATTTGCCATGTTGCAAAACCAATTAAGCATATCATACTCAACATTCCAAAATAAAATACTCTTTTGTTAGTAGATTCTAAGAAATAAAAATTACAGTGAAAATAAACTATTAAAATAAAATAAAAGGAAAAAAAATACCATTGGTATTACGCATTTCATCAGCTCGTTTTTTCATGTCTTCAAAATCAAGTACTATAGATTGTGACATATCTTCAAGACGTTTCAAGTCTAGTTCAAGAGGTTTCAGTTTTGAAGCTTCAGCAATCTAAAATTAATAATAAACTCTTATTATCTTTTTCTCAGCGGAGTTTAAACCTAATTTTTGACACATTAAAAATATTTTTAATTTAATAGAATGGCATATTTATTGGGGGGTCCAAACCCCATAGACATGATATCATATAAAGATAGTGGAGAGGTATAGCTTTTCAATAATTAAAGTTCTAAATACTATCTAGACCCTCCTCATAAAAATTTTTTTAAATATGCCACTGGTTAAATAATCTATTTTAAAATAAGAGGATTGGAGTATATGCAGTGGCGGCCCATGGTTTGGTTTGATCGCACCTACTAAAATAATTAAAAGAACACAATTAATTGTATATTCTTAATTCTACATTTTTATTAAAAATAAAAACTTTTAAATAGTAAAATAGCTATAATAAATTTGTCGTGAACGAACATTAAAGTTATTTCCCTCAGTATTTGCAGGTATGCATGTACACATGAACAGTGTTTGGACGACCAGGAGCGTCGTCTGAACAACATGCAGAAATGTATACTATTAGCGAGGCACAACAATCCTGTGCGTGCGGATATGGTTCAGCTGTGATCTTATGTAAGGGTTTTGGACGACCGGCAGTGTCGTCCATACAGTAAGATATTAGTATATTACTATATTGGATAATTTATTTTTTGCTATAATAGTATAATCACTATTATTATTTTCATTTCTATTTTCTACTGAAACCTTTAAAATAATATCTGTTTTATTTTATTATATTTGATTTGACAATTTTTTACACCTCTAACTAGTGGTATTATATTTTAAGTCACATCCATGAGCCGCCACTGAGTACATGTATAAACTTATGGGTAGAATTTAAAAGTGAGAAATCAAAGGATAAAATAGTTAGAGTGAGGGAGAAAGCACAAACTGTTTATTCTATGTCTACATTGTTTCTGAGGCCCATAAATAACAAATGTTTTCAAAAACATTAATATTTTTTTTTTAAATTGTAGCATAGGCCATTCGATTAAATAGATCAAGAGTAATATAAATTACCCCTTCATAATTTTTTGCTTCGACGCCAGTTTTAATATCTAAATAAACTTCTTGCACAAAACCTCTATGATCTGAAAGAAAATTAAGATTTATTATATTTCAAAAAATTAGTAACACCCTGCTAATTAAATTTACTTTCAACGATAATAAAATAGCAGTATAATAGTCAACATTAATTTATTTTTATTATATTAAGGAACATGTAATATTAAATAAAAGTGAACTGAAAATGAAATATATATAGTAAAGAAACTAGGCTTTGCTTGGGGAAACTTCTATAATTTTCTTTCATTTTTTTCCAATAATTAAACATGAACTTCCATAATATAATACATATAACAGCTAATTCTTCAATAAATTAAAAGTCTGATCTCTGTTATAATACTATAATAAAATCATTTACTGCCCAAGATATTTTTCAATTGAAAAACACTTGAAACTTAGTTTTCAGTGAATTAAAATTAAACCATTTCTATATAAAATCGGATCACGCTTAGTAATTTTTCTGTATCAACATTGTGAACATAACAAATAGTTAAAAATTTTAAGCTATTCTTTATGCAAAACACGATTTAATGTTTAATTAGTAAAATGATGTTTCAAGTTTAAAGTGTTTAAAAATGAAAATCTTTAATTTTTTAAACATACTCTAAAAAATTACTTGGAACATAAGATAATTTTTTGAATATTAATTGCAGTTCCAAGAAAGAAACTAAATATGAAAATGGAAAGAGAGATATTACAGTTTAGCAAAATAAAAATCATCAATAATTTTTTTTTTTAACTAAAAAGAGTTAAAAGTTATTTCACCTAGAAGTTATTTCCCTGAGCAAAAAATGATCAAGTAGGTGCTTTTTTACATGATATTTAAATAAAACCTGTAAAACATCAGGAATTTCCAATCTTTACAATATCCTGGTTAGTCATTAATGCCAACCTTATCTGAAAATATATGCTTAACGATCAAAAAAAGTTAAATGGCATTTTTAACGAGCAAGAAAAAATTAAATTGCATATATGCTTAATAAATATTCTTACAGAGATAAAAAACCTCGAGAAAAATATGAAATTAAAAATTGGTATAAATATTTAACATTTTTTCATGTTTCATCCTCTTATTCTTTTTTCCTGGCCTTTATCTCAACTACTTGGGGTTGGCCACTCTTATCTAAAACTTCTATTAGAGACGATCTCACACATCATTTACACACACATTAGTCTTCCTAATATCGGATTATTAACATCACTTCATCACATTTTTGATCTTCCTCTATGTCTTCTTTCTTCAAAATTTATTCCCATAATTGTTCTTACAGCTTCCGATTCCTCTCTTTTCATAACATAACCAAACCATTTTAGACAATTTTCTTTCATTTTATCCACGATTGACGCTACACCTATACTCATTCTTATATATTTGTTCCTTATCCTATCTTCTCTAGTCACTCCACTCATCCAACTAAGCATTCTCATCTCTGCTACACTTATTCTCTGGTACTAAATATTTAAAATTTTCCACCTTTCCTTCACGTCCTCGCTTATTGTCACTGATCTTTTTATTTTTTTTGATAAGTTAGCTTATTTTTGAGCTACAGATGTATTTGTAAGATATTCCTATAAAATGTCGTAGACTCTGATCATACTAGTTACGGTCATAGTAAGAGCATAATATTATCCCAAATGCACAGTGCCTATACCCAAATTTTTTTTATTTGTAAATAAACAATGTATAACATTATATAAATATATTTTTTTCTTATCGCTGAAGCATTTTAACTATAATTAAATAATTTTTGAAACCAACACATATTATTTGTTGGAGTAAAATATTACATCAATATTACATTATATCATATTACATCAATGACATTGCACACTTACAATATTAAATTACAAGAATTCAAAAATAGTATGAATTATACAATAATATAAGAATTATTTTATTTTTCCTAACAAAATTATAAAAAATGGCCAAATATGCTTAGAGTACTAATATTATTCCAATATTACTTCATTTGAGCCTACGCTTATAACTTCATTAATTTGAATATTTAATTTGTCTTAACCCAATACTTACTGCCTGTTACTTTAGAAATAAAACATATTTCAAACATATCATAGTTTTCAACACTGAAAGTAAATTTGCCTGTAGTAATATCTTCTTTTTGTGATAATATATGATTTTTTGAATCTCTAACCTAAATAATGGACATAAATAAAAATATTAAAAAATAGAATTTTCATTACATGACATACTAAATTAATACCATTGGCGCAGTTAGTACTTGAAACTTGGGGTACTTAAGTTCTAAAGATCAAAAACAATTATTTCACACTGCTCAAAATGATTTATCCAACCTTCTTTTTATTATTTATAAATAAATAATTATGAATAGCATTTTTATACATACATTTTTTTCCTACCACTGTAATATTTCAACTATAACTGCTGAAATATTACAATGGTAGGGAAAAAAAACATTGCACACTTATATTATTAAAAGACAATATATAAAAAAAAAAGTATTTATACAATAATATCTAGTTTTTCCTGCAAAATTATAAAACAATGGTGAAATCTGCTTGGGGGTGATAAGTAGCCAAAACTTTCCCTTAGTTGCACCCATGATTAATATACAATATAAATAACAAAATAATTAAATCATTATCAGAAAAACTACAAAATCTTGTAATCTTTAAATTTGAATGGTGAAATAATTTTATACATTTTTAATTGATCAAAAAAGTTAATAAGTAATATTTTTACAATGAAATAAAAGTATTTTTAATTATAAAAACTTTTTCAAATTTATTTTCATAAAAAATATTTCTAGATAAACGTACTATATAATCAATCTTTTGGCCTTCAACTGGTGCCACTTCATATTCGCCCTTTACCAAAACATTTTGTCTGAGTTCTTCTTTAAGGCATTTTTCAGTATTTGGCTTCATGTGCCATCTTATTCCATAAACCAGGGTTACCATAGACGATAACATCAAAGTAAATAATAATTCATTAAAAAAAACTTTCATTTTAATAGGTATTCAAAAATTTACGAGTGAAATGACTACTATTCATTAAAAAAAAAAAGTACTAGTAAAGTTTAACCAGTATAATAAATTAATATAGTTTAACAAAATTAGACTAAATTAACAGTACAAATTAAACTGGAAATTAAGACAAGTTAAATCAATTAAATATACACAATAACAAGGCTAGATCTTAAATTCGTCATCGATATTGTATACACACATCAACTCTATGCCGGAATATTGAAAATATAGAATAACGTGTAAATTTTAAGATAAATAATATTATCTATAATCCAGTAATAACGTGTAAATGTGATAAATGATAAGAGTAATTTTGGTAACTAATAGTATAAAATTCGATTACGTGGTTTGTATTAACAGTAATCAACAAATAACAAAATAGGGTAATATATGTATGTACAGTTATTGGCAGGAGTATAGTTACTAAACTATCTTAACTATTTTATTAATAAAAAAGTGTTGATTTTTAAAAATTAATTTTTTTTTAATAATTAGGCAGATTATTCACTTTATATTTTTTCCAAAAAATTAATTTTTATTTAACTGTGAATGATACTAAATTAATGTTAAAGAGGGTGACAAATAAAAAGGACTAATCACTGTCTAATCTAAAAAAACATATTTAATTGATAGGAATTAGTGAAACATTTTCTTCAATAGTAACAGATTAAATAACACTGATTTAAACACCTGTAATATTTAACATTTTTCAGACAATTAAAAATGTTTAATTTCTATACTTATTTATACAACAGTTAATTATTTTTGCACTAAAAAAGATAATCTAAAATTGAAAATTTTTTCAAATTTTGAGCAATTGAATTGTTACAATTCATTATAGTTTAAGTTTTTAAAAATTGAAATTCCGGTTTCAAAAAACAAATTTAAAGGTACAAGGTCTAGTATTAACCTTGAAAATTTAGGTTAATTTATGTTCAAACAGTATTTTTATTAAAAAAAATGCTACTTTTTCCATTAAAAAAAAAAACGGTAACACAGTGGGGTCGCGGTACATTATGAGCGTGGCATTTTGGGACTAGTATAAATGATATCTGACAGTGATTAAAATCACTATCATAATAAACGCTTCGATGCAAATCTGTAGATAGTATTTTATTTTAAGAAAATGGTTTTGACCAAAATTAATTACGTATTATATTAATAGCATCTGCGTGCTATATCAAATAAATTGTCCAAAGTTTGTAAACTGATTTTCTAAACTAACTTGCCATTTTGTTCTAGATTTATGATTTTTTTGAACTGATCTCCATTTTTGATAAACATTTTCTTATTTGACTACACAATGTTGAAAGTCCCTTACAGGAATTCTTGCTTTTTTCCAAAAAATTATCGTTTCTTTTATAGCCAAATGTGCACTTTAACGCATATTTAATTTCACAACCCATAAATTACAAAAAAAAAACTAACAGTACTTGTCTATTAGATGGTAATTTACCACCAGTTATTTGATTTGATTCATTCCCCACTAAATAAATATTTATTCCAAGTTTTGTAGCAATTATTAAGAATGGCTGAAATTAATTAAGCACACATAAATACAAGTATAAAAATTTAAAAAATAGTGTATACAATTGAAATGTAACTGACAACTAAGATATTATCAATAGAATAAGCCATAAAAGCAATTTCCCACTTCACATCTAGCATATTAGCATAAAGATTTCGATAACAAGGTATCGTCCTATTTTATTTGGAGATATTTGACAACTTGTTTTAACATAATGGCCAATGGACTTAAATTAAAATTATTTTTTTAAGGAAATTAAATTTAGTACAACTTTCGTATGAACCATTTTATCGTATCTCAAATAATTTGTTTAAAATAATTAAATCACCATAAAAAAATCTATTTCAGGAGAACATTTTTTTTTTATGTTGAATGTTATGTTTATGGTGAAAATCTGTGTACTCCCTTTGTCAGGTATTTTAAAATAAAACAAAATACAAAACCCAGAATTTTAACACAAAAATAGCATATTTTTAAATACGTTAGTCATTTTCACCACAAGGACAAATCCAGAGGTAAAATTTTTTATCTTCAAATTAAAGTATATTACATTTTTATACTAACAATCTATAATATTCTAAATTATTTGGTAAAATGTTACTGTTAAAATGATTTTTGGTTACCTTATTTTATAATTGATTTTTGCAATTATAATCAATTTTTATTATACGCTCAACTGATTAGATTTTTTTTTATATGTAAATACTCACTTTTTACTAGTTAGTAACAATATAAAAATTTTGAAGTGATAGAAAACGTCTAATTGCACATTTTAAAACATCACAAAAAGTTGATTTAGAAAAATTTATTTTTGTTTTGATGAAAGTTCTTTGTATTCCAGTGTATAAAACTTATAACTTTGTTATACATAACAAACATTTCTAATTGAAAAGTATTGCATCAAGCCCTTTAAATTTTTATATGCGTTAAAAGTATACAACTACTTTATTATTTTTATAATATCTCCGTAAAAATTACAATATTAAATTGTTGAATATCAATTTCATACTAAATTTAATTACTATAATTATTATTTATTCATATATTATAAAAATAAATCAAATAACTAATCGAGATAATATTAAGGGAATAACATTTTTCCTAATGACTTATATTCTATGTGCAAATAGCCACCGATTATGAACTAAAAATAAGAGTTATTATTGCTATTGAAATAATCTATCTATTTCTTAAAATTAAACACTATCTACAGATTTGCATCATCGAAGCGTTTCATATGATGGTGATTTTAATCACTGTCAGATATCATCTATACTTGTCCCAACTAAATTCGACGGGCATTTGCACATAGAAGAAAAGGTGTTGCGACAAATTTTTTTTTTTGAACTTAAAGTGCGTAAAATTATCTATAATTTAACATACATTTGAAGCTCGGAGTATTTCCGGACCATTTTCAAAACTTAAGATAAAAAAGTTAAATTTTTGTGCAGAAGTCACTATTATGAATCCCCCCTGTGGACAGGTAAAGGGCCAGTTTTTCAAAAAATTTATATCAAATGAAAGGCAAATATATAAGGTATCCATATATAATAAATTAGGTTGACTTGTTAATTTTTGAAAAAGTTATGTTAATTTAAAAAAAAAAGTAAAATAAATGACGAAATTTACCTATTTTAAAAATTTAAATTTTTTTGGAGATATCCCCCATTTACGGAGAACGAGGGATTTTTTTTTCAATTTTTAAGGGTAATGTCTTCAACTAGATACGTTTTGTGATCTTTTGACATATTGTTCATCAAAATCAGTCCAGTGAGAGCTGAGAAATGTGGCAACAGACACAAAAAAAACACATCTTGGTAAAAATTAATACCTTCTCAGCTTCGCATCGAAGCTAAAATCTAGGTATCGGATGGTTTATTAATGAACTATAAAATGCATAACTATTATAAAATGTAAGTTGTCTTAAAATTAATTTAAAATGACAGCAACCAATTTTAATTGTTTATATATAAAATAAATTTTTTTTATAAAATATCGATAAAATCCATGTTTAGTTGACCAATATATCGTGAATCGAATTATTATATTCTTTTTTTTAAATCATAAAATATTCATTCAGAGAAAACACATTTGCCACGAACTAATAATGCTCCGACATTTACATACTTTGACATTTGACAAAGTAGTAATTGTTACGAACATCTGGTACTCCGACCATCTAATACCATACATACATACATACATGTATGAGTCAAAATGATTTTCAGTTTCAAAATAAATTTTATGAGCAAACTGAGGGCACAGCAATGGGAAATCCGCTATCACCATTTTTAGCAGAACTTTTTATGAGTAGGTTTGAAACAAATTTAAAATACACTTATGGTGATTTTCCAAAAATTTGGGTTAGGTATGTCGATGATATTTTTGCAGTTATAAATAAAGATTTTAATATGGGGGTTTTCATACAACATTTAAATTCTTTTTACCCATCGATTAAATTTACATATGAACAAGAAATAGAGGGAAAATTGCCTTTTTTGGATTTATTAGTTAAAAGAACAGAGGGGGAACTAAATTTTGAAATTTATCGGAAAAACACACACACGTTCAGATACATTCCGAACACATCGAACCACACCTGGCAACACAAATTGTCAGCTTTTAATAGTATGGTTTACAGATTAATTAATATTCCGATGAATAAAATAGATTATGATAAAGAATTGGTGGTTATAAAAGAAATAGCTAAATTTAATGGGTATAACGAAAACATAATTTTGAAATTAGTCCGAAAACAAAAGTGGAAAAAAGAAAGGAGGGCAGCTAGTACACTCTCCAGCGAGGGGGAACAAAAAGTAATTAGATCACCAATTTTATTTTATCCGGGCATCTCAAATGGATTAACTAAAATATTTAAGAATTTTGGTATTACTTTGGTAACATCTAAGAGTAATAATTTAAGAGATTTATTAGGTAACCCTAAAGATAAGGTAGATGAAGGGGGGAAATCAGGCATTTATAAAATACAATGTGAAAGTTGTAATAAATGTTACGTAGGACAAACAAAAAGAAATATAGGGGTCAGGTTTAAAGAGCACTTAAGAAATATTAAAAATCAAGAAATTGAGAAATCTCCAGTGGCCGAACATTTATTGACACATAATCACTCTATTAAAACCATAAAACTAATTAAAAACGTAAATAATTACAAAGAACTTAATATCAGAGAAGCAATAGAAATGTTTAAAAATAAAAACAATTTAATTAATTGGGATCTTGGCCCACTGAAAAATTCATTATTAAACTTGTGTAAACTGGCAAAATGTGATAATATTACTTAGTGATAACGTCACTAGGTGATAAGGTCACTAGGGGTATATAAGGGAGTTTTTTCTAGTCGGGGTGTCAGTATGTGTTTAGCGTTGATAATGGTAACATTGTTTCCGAAATACGTATCCGCGACTTTTCATTAATTTTTTTGTGGCTTTTGAGTTTAATATTTTTAATATTTTTTAGTTTTTTTAAATTAATAATATTTTTAATATAGTTTTAATTTTACTTAATTAACTAGCCACAAGTGATCAATTTTTATTATATATTACATTAGATTTAATTTAAGATATATATAAAAGTGTCAGACTTTCCGGAACACTTTTAAAATTTAAGTTGAAAAAGTTCTATTTTCTACATGCATTTTTTAGATTTGAACCCCCCTCGTATATAGGGAAATGGTCCGATTAAAAAAAACAGTATATCAAATAAAAGATGTATATAAATACTACTCCTCATGAAAAAATTGTACTGATCCATAAATTTTTAAAAAAGTTATAGCATAATNTTGATCCATACATTTTTTAAAAAGTTATAGCACTTTAAAGTAAAAAATGTAAATTATAAAATCGAAAATTTTCACACAAAAATAGCATTCGGTAGCCATTTTCACCGTGAAGATAAAATAAAGTCTGAAATTTTTTTTTTTTGCATAATAAATAACATTACATTAGTTTTAATTTAAGATATATATAAAAGTGTCAGACCTTCCGGAACATTTTCAAAAGTTAAGTTGAAAAAGTTAATTTTTTGTGAAAAAGTTGTCATTTTAAATCCCCCCCTGGGGGCAGAAAAAAGGTCAAATTTACAAAAAAAATATATCAAATAATAGGTAAAGATATCAAGCATCTATAAAAAAAAATTATATTGATATGTTCATTTTTGAAAAAGTTACGGCAGTTTTTAGTAAAAAAAATTGAAAAAATTTTGATAATTAGCGATTTTTAAATTTGTAATTTTTTTGGAGGTTTCCCCCATTTACGGGGAACGAGGGAATTTTTTCCAATTTTTAAGGGTAATGTCTTCGACTAGATACGATTTGTGATCTTTTGACGTATC
>NW_026099573.1:23041249-23064196 GCF_025091365.1 Daktulosphaira vitifoliae
AAAAAAAACGGTAGCACAGTGGGGTCGAGGCACAGTGTGGACGAGGCATAGATGGGACAAGTATAGATGATATCTGACAGTGATTAAAATCACTATCATAAGAAACGCTTCGATGCAAATCTGTAGATAGTATTTCATTTAGAGAAATTGGTGGATTATTCCAAAAGCAACCATAACTCTTATTCCCTTAATTTTATCCTAATTTATAATTATAATATATCAATACATAATAATTATAGTAATTAAATTTAGTATGAAATTGATATTCAATAATATTGTAATTTTTACGGAGATATTATAAAAATAAAAAGGAGTTTATATTCATATACTTTTAATGCGTATAAAAATTTAAAGGGATTGATGCAATACTTTTTAATAATAAAATTTTGTTACTTATGAATAAATACACTATTATTATAACAAAGTTATAAGTTTTATACACTGGAANTACCATAACTTTTAGCTCAATTGGCAAGTTTGAATTTGACATAATTAAATAGATAATTTTATGAAAATTAAAAAAAATTGTATCGTTAAGATTAAAGTTAGGAAGTTTTATAAATACTATTTATAGTAAATTTATCGGAGTAGCTCAATATTTTTTTGCATTTTTATGGTAACAGATAACTTAAATAGAAGTATTAGTAATAATTTCCTAGTAACTTTTGGTGTTTGAAAAGATTCTGCAATTGAAATATTCAGAAGTTAATTAATTTTAATGATTTACTTTAACTAAATGAACCAATCAAAACAAAGTTATTAAAAAGATTTACTTAATTGAGCGTATTATAAAATTTGATTATAATTGTAAAAATCCATTGTTAATTCAGGAGAAACTAACAATCATTTTTTTTAGAAATGATTTTTTTAGCAACATGTTACCAACAAATTTGGAATATTATAGTCTAGTAGTAGTACACACAAATAGAGTAAAAAAATATTAAATTACAAAGTAAAATGATTTTATTTTGTACTTGAAACCTATCATATCAAACTTCATTCGTTAATAAATATTCTGAAAACATTAGAAATGAATGATTTTAATTGTCTGTATGGAGAACATGGGATAAGTAACTGTTTAATTGATAAATTCGAATTTTTTTTCAATTTTTGAGGGTAATATCTTCAACTAGATACGAATTGTAGTTATTTGACGTATCGTTGAAAAAAGTAGATCAAGTTAGAGCACAGAAAATAAATATTGTCACAAAAAAATATCTTATCAGCTTTGCATCGAATCTAAAACTTAAAATATAGCAAAATAATTTTAATTTTAATAAAAAATTTCTTCTCGCGAGTGGCGACTACAGTGATGGGATTCTTGATCTGTATTAAAGTTATTGAATCTAAATAAGATAAAAATCAAAGGAGTTGAAAATTTATTGCAACTTAAAAAGAATTAAGAAAAAATGCAAACAATTCATTGCCATACGCGGGTTGGAACATTGTACCCCAAGCGAGTAAAATAAAAATTTTACTTACTCGGCAACCGTACGTCGCTACCGTCGCCTAAAAAAATTAGCTATTTAAGCTAATTCAAATTCCAAAGTTATTTTTCTTGACTTAAAAAAACCAAACAAATTTAAATAAGTTTAACTTTCTATGCTATATCAATTTAAAAAAAAATGTCGAAAATTAGCGGTTTTTAAATTTGTAATTTTTTGGGGGATTTCCCCCGTTTACGGAAAATGTGGAAATTTTTTCAATTTTTGAGGGTAATGTCTTCGACTAGATACGATTTGGGATCTTTTGACGTATTTTTCATCAAAATCGGTCCAGCGAATGCTGAGATTGAGCGTATACAGACACAAAAATAAATAAATAAAAAAAAAAACGCATCATAGTAAAATTACAGTGGATCCCCGGTAATCCGACAAACGTTTTGCTGGTCAGTGTCGAACTATCGAATTTGTCGGATTATAGAGTATTCCCTAAGACCTCCTATAGTCCGAAAATTTTAACAATAGGGTACCTTGTAATCCGAAAAATCACAAATACAAAGATAAGATTTGGTCTTGATAGACCCTGGTGTGAAGTACAAATCATGCTTCATTATGTGTTTTACTATAAAATTAACGTCATTAATGCTAAAGAACTTAAAAAAAACAATAACTTTACATTAAAGAATAAAATTACAATGTAATTGTGTTTAAACACATGTACATACTAAAATAGTCAAAAACTATGAATAAAAATCATGATATGAATTTATGAAGCATGAAAATATTTATCAATTTTTTTTTGCTTAACATTATTGAAACGCGAGACCAATGCTCTGTCCCTCAGTCTTCTTAAAAGTAAAAGTTCGTTGTAGGATGCACCATTCTCCTCAGTCCATTGCAAACCCAGTTCAAAGGCTTTAGTTGCATCTTGTGCTATCACTTGCGGAGTAGTTGCAATTACGTCGTCGCCATCTTCCTGATTTATGGTTGTATTACTAGATATCTCTAAACTGTTAGTTAACTGTATTTTCAGTTGATCCACAAAATTTTATCTAACCATAATTTATTTTTTAACATCCAAGAGATCTATTTGAAAACTAATTTTTCTATAACAAATATGTGCTGTAAAAATTGTAATGTACAATTTTATTAGTGATTAATTCCTAAGTGTGTATTATTAAAAAATAATGACTAATATAAACATAAAATTGTTAATATTTGTACAATATAAAATTGGGTGTTCTATGTCTAATTTGATAATATGAATAAGTGTCTTCGGGAAGAGTTAAAATAATATCTATAATAAATATAATAATAATAAAATAATAAATAATAAACTGAGAACCCTTGAGGTCTATCCAATAATTTTGGATGTAGTACAATAAGACCTCAAGGTTAAAAAAGAAATTTCTTCCATGTGTTCTTCATCATTCTTGGGGATGACTGGATTTTTTCCTGTGCTACATTAGGATATCTAAGTATAAAAAAAACATAGTATATCTAACTTCAATAAAGTAATTGTTGAATACACTTTTTTTAGTCTTATTACTTTCTGGAAGTTTCTTCCAATAGGTTTGTGTTGACTCGATGGGTTATGATTAATTTTTCTTTCAGCAATTTTAATTGAAAATTATTTACTAAAATAATCTTTAACTTTTATGTAAAAAAATAAAAATAATATTAAACTGTGTAAGTTTTGCTACAAGTTCTAATATAAGTTATGCTAAGAATGAGTAAGTTTTGGTTATATATAAGTAGAATTAATTTTTTATTATTTAAAAATTCTGTGTGTCGTCTAAAAGTAAAAATATATTAACTCATCGTTAAACAATTTTTATTTTGTGACATGAGTTTTATAATCAATGTTAAATTATAAGTAAAACCATTATAATCTCCAGTGGTGCTCAAAGAAAAGTTAAAAATATTAAGGAGTAAAAAATTATTTATTTAAAGTTCTTTTTCTTTAAAATCTAATATACATTTATTGAAATCAGTTTGATATTTCCTTGAAAAAAATATCTGAATAGCCTTTCCTTTTTTTAATAATAATTACAATGAAATTGTTACAAAATTAAACTTCACATATTTTTAACAATGCACTCCATTATTTTTCACAAGTGTTATTCTTTGATATTCTATTTATCAGTAGTAAAACATTATATAATATTAAATAATTGTTATTCCCCTTAAAAATATGTACTTATCAGTTGTAAACTAACATTTAATACATTTTTCTTTGTTATTAATAAAGTAACAAAGATATCTAGTCCATTTAATTTATTTTATGTTGTAACTTGTGTATCATCACTACTATTAGTTAGTAAATATATTTTATTAATTTATTTTAAAAATATATTTAGTCTAGATTTTAATATGGAAATCTTTATCGCACAAAATAAATTTGCTTTTATCATGTACACAGGTTTTTTCTAATATTTAAAATAGAAGTGAAAAATTATTCGCTTAAATATGACGAATAATAATAGTGTAGTGTTAATAATAATAGCTAGTTTAATGACGAATCCTATCATCAGTGACAGATACCTCTATATTTTTAATTAAACTAATTAAATGTTATAATAATAGGCACTAATAAAGAGAGGCAAAAAAGATTTTACGTCCGAAAATTGGAATCGCTCTTCTTTCCCCTCCAAAAAAAAAAATTTAAGAGCTCACACCAGTTATATAACTGGGGTTGTTCTAGTTCAAAGCCCCTTCCTTACCTTTATGTACCTATTTTATCAAAAGTCGGATACATTTCGAGGGCCTTTATTGTAATAATTATTCGTTAATAAACAGTAATCAATTATAACGCTATTTTATTATATTAATTAATATTTATAATTAGTGATAAGGGTTATATTTTTCCATCAGATAATATTTTGCTACGATACTCATCTAATACGAAATTTCATAATTTTTTTATCGATTTCGCGAATAATCGATATTTGGATCAAATTTCATTGGGAGCAATCAATTAATAGTCCTATTCGGAGTATTCATCGTCGTAGTAAAATCCAAATGTTTGTAACTAGGTATTTGTAGTAATTGTTGTCGGAGTAAATGTACTCGGATGATTTTTTTTATAGTGTCGGAGTATATGAATGTCGGAGCATTATCAGTTCGTGGAATCTCCATAACCCAAATATTCATAGTATTTCAAAATTTTCCATCACTAATTCCATTTTTTTCGTTCTTATAAAAAACAAAAATTTTTATCATTATTTATATACATATACTGATAAATATTTTATCAATAAACATTCTTATCTAATACATTGCCGATTTGTACGTTCGTCCCATGCGTATTATATAAATTGAGAAAAGTTTTCATTCTATGATATTATTATCTCACATTCGCAAATAACTGTTTTTGAATTTAAATATTAAATTATTAACTTTTTGATGTTACAATTTTGCAATTTTTTCGCCATTTTTATTGTTATGTCAATAAAATGTGAAATATTAAAAAATAAATTTATAAATTAACCATTTTGCATAAATAATTTGTTTTAGTAGTACAACATACTTGCAAGTAAGCTGAGTGGAAAATATTATTTTAATATGTATGTGTGTAAGCGTGAACTATTGCTAATATTATAGTTATTATAACTGTAGTCATTAAATTTATTGAATTGATAGGTATTAAATGTGAATTAAGTTCATTTTGTTATATATATAATTTTAATATGTTATCAATGAACCAAGTTAAATAGGTACAAGTTATAAAATATTTGTCTTACAAATATCTACAAAACGTTATAAGTATTTAAAATTTCTTATGTTATTGTTAGTTTTGTAGTCAAGAATACTGATGTTACACCTTGTTCTGACATCTTTAATAACTTTTGATCCAGTTAATATTTTTTGTTACTTTTTCTTAAAATAATTTTTATAGTTTTGACTATGATAAAAAAAATATTTTATTTTTTAAGCCGAGAAGGTATTGTTTTATTATAATTAGTTTTCTTAAATGTATATTATGATACTGTCAAGTACAAATTACTTTATATGAATTATCTAGGCTTAAATTATTAGATTTATATAAGTGAAATATTTAAAAAAAGTTTATTATAATGTACTACTATTTTATTATTTTTTCGAATGCCATAAACATCTAATAATTTAACATAACTTATAAAATTAAAAAGCATTATTAATTTTTTATCTTTCAACTTGTTGAGATACACAACATTTTTAATTTAAAAATTAAATTTTAATTACTCATTACATACCAACTTGCTAGGTTGTTTTTCAATTCAACAGGTCAATATTACTTCCTATTATGGAATCCTCTAAAAGGACAGGAAGTACCATTATTCCTATTGAGATTTTTCGTTTCATAATTAACATAAAAACTATTGTATTTAATTTAATTCTTGTTGCCTAAACATTTGAGTTTTTATCATTATAAAATAGCTTCCAAAGGTAACAATACTAAAATAGTTCTAAAAATCAGAGGTATTATTTAGAGGAGTCAGATTGGCTTTGTATTGTCCATATAGAGGGAAAGTAAAATATATTGACTTTTTATTTATAGACTATGAAATATTTTTAAATAATATTAAAATTGCTAAACATCTAGTAATATAAGTGTTTTATAATAGATATATTGATATAGGGTGTGATTATAAAGATACTGGAGACAGATTGAAGAAATTTTTTTTATTATTTAAAATATATAGATAACTTTTATCTTCTTATAAATCTTTCCCCCATAGTTGCGAGGAAGTTTTCACAGACACAACTTAAACTATGGTCGGTAAATTTTGCAATGCCTAGAATATTTTTCTGTAAGATTCCTAGAGCTTATAGAAAAATAAAGCAAGTATTAAATGACCAAAATTTAGAGTATTAGAAATGATATTTTTAAAGAAACTTTCAAAAATATTTCCACTTTTCTTTAGGTTCCTTTTTATTGATAAAGTTAATTTCCTTTATGAAATCAACTTCAGTTTAAAGAACTGAATAGTAAATAAAAAAATTACAGATTTTATTATACTCTTAATGTAAAATTTATTTTTACTAATAATTAATAGTTATTACATAAAGACACTTTATTAGTTTATGACAATTATGATAAATAAAAATTAATCAGAAATTTAAAATGGAAAATTTTTACTTAGTCATGAACTTTTCATATATATATAAATATTGTAAGACTTTTCTTCTTCTAGTTGTTTATTTTTCAAATCTTAGTTTGAATAGTATTTATAATGACTTTATTCACTTTTTATTGCATATTTTGAAGTAGCACATATCTAAAAATACATAATTTTTTTTATTTACTAAGTATTTTTTTAGAAGGAATGCCGTAGGTGAGTAGTTAGGGTCCTTATCTTTATTGATCATGAAACTTAATCAGGTACATCAAACCAAATTAAAAAAAGAATTTTAATGTTAAAATTATGCGTACTATTCTATTTTGTTAATATTTGGTTAGTAATTGTCTTTTGATATAACATACATATATTATTGTGTTGCGATACTTTTATCAGGCTAATGATTTTAGTCTTGATTATAGAATATTTAATAGTCAAAATAACAAAAAGAAAAATAGATATTAGCTTATTATATCTAAACATTTTTTTTCTATGTGTAGACAAGTCTGAGAAGTGGTATTTTTTAGTGCTTTTTGAGAGACCCATATAATTTTTAGTATCTATTGTAGTTTTTTATTTATTATTTTTGAAAAAAAAATTTGTATTGTCATATGTAAAATTATGTTTAATGCTATAACAAACATCAATTAATAAAATAGCTCTATTCCAAATCAAAAAGTGTAATTTTTAAATGTATTTTTTGAAATAAAAGGTTGAAATTAATTTTAAATTAATAAAACTAGTAACCGCGTTATAAATAATTATTATTGAAAAAGAGCAATACTAATAAATTTAACTGTTAGCCAATATAAAATATTGTAGGTATTTAAAATAACATTTTTGAAATTTAATGTAATTTAAATTCAATGTTACTAATTGTAGTTAAATGAAGCTCAATATTTTTATGTGTAAATTAATTTTTATACTGAAAAATATCATTTTATTTCAAAAATAAACTTTTTGAGAAAAAAATAAGATACCACAGAAAAATAAATATAGTAAAATACAATCTTCAAAAATGTTACCGTCTTTATGTATGTCATTAAAACTAGTGGTATACCAAATACTTTTCAATAGGCTCAAAATAAAGAAAAATTTAACGTCTTTTTTAGTTTATTATTTACCTAAAATGTATGAGTTTAACAAGATCAATAATGTGTCCATAGCCAGCATTCTTGATATACTACTGTTTATGATAGTTAATTTACTTACGATTTCTTTTTCCTCTGTCATTTCCGTATGCATTGTTGTAACGAGAATTTTCGAAATTAAAATTGGGCAATACATTATTTTCATATTGCATTTCTTTGTTGGTTGATCTATCTTTTTGTATCATTTGATTGTGGTTAGTAAATATAAGAGGTAATGCATCATAAATAATTTTGTTTTGTTCTAATTTTTTATTTGAACCTTCCAGTACTCGTTTATTGTTTAATTCCTTAGAAAAAGACACATTAATTTGTTTAATTCAAAATAAAACTTGAGAACAGTTAATATAAAAATATAAATTGAATTTTAAATTACCTCAATATATTTTTTTAAGAACGTGAGTACATTTTCGTTGGTAAGTTTTGAATGTTCATCATAGTCTAACTCCATTGAAAGAGTAATATCCATTAAATAAATTGAAAGAATTAACATTTTAAGCCATGAAGTGGACATCACGACAAATCTAAATTATTAAAAGAAATTATAATTTTTTAAGTATTTAGTAAGTTTTAATATTATTAAGCTCAGAGTTTCAAATAGTGTTTTGAACTTGGGGATGATTAAGGTCTAAATTTAAAAAACAATTTTTTCGCTCTGCACAAAATGACGACCAAATCTTTTTATCTATTTATAAATAAACAATTATGTGTATAATTTTATATATACATTTTTTCTATAACACTAGTATTTACACTATACAGAGTGATCCATTTAACATTGACCAGCAAATATCTTATCTTATCTAATATGTGTCTTTACGAGCCATCATAACCGCTGCAATTAACTACCTGTATTACAAGTCTACCCGTTTTATACATATATATAGGTAAAAAAAATCAAAACTTTAAAGTGAAATAACATGCAAACTAATCGACTTAAATGAAAAATTCAAACGCTAAAAATTAAAAAAAAAAAACTCTATCAATATATCTAACTAAAAATATATGTTTCCATTTGAAAAAAAAAAGTTGGTACCCTTTTAAGGCATAAGGGATGAACCTAAAAATTATCTGATCATGGATAAATGTAGAGTTTTATGTAACTAAAATAATTAAAAAAAAAAATTATTAAAATAATAAATAGTTTTTGAGATATTTGCTGGTCAATGTTAAATGGATCACCTGTATGTTATTATAGTATATGTTATATGAACTACATGTTACATTAATAGTATTACTTTTTTTCTGATCGCATTCAAACTTTAAGCAGTTGCATTTTGTTGAAAATCGAATATTATAAAACGATTTTTAAAATAAACATTTTTTATTTTTTCAATTGAATATTTTTATTTTAATTGAAAAATTGTGTTTGCCATTTGAAAATCAAAGTTGATAAAAGATTAAATTATAAGATTTGGTAGGAGACATAATTTTTTGTATAAAGTAGCTTAACAAGAAACCATTATTGTTATAATAACAAAATAATATTCATAGAATCTTAAAATTTACATTAACTAGTAAAAGTAGTATTATTATTATAAAATTAAACTTTTTTATTTTAGCTAAATAGGTGCAATAAATTTGATATGAAATTTCAGGCAGCAGGAGTCCTTTAATCATATGCTTGTAAAATAAACGACCTAATATTCATTAAAAAAATTTATTTTATTTTGATCGTTGATATCATTTTACTCCAGGTTATTGAATTAAGTTTTTGAAGTTTTCTCATCAAACAATGTAAATGTTTATAAAAATACGTTACCTAAAATATGGCTTATTTTTCAACTAAATAAATTATAACTTAACGACGTCAGTTTAGAAACTAATATAAGCTTTGTCGAAATACACAACTTTACTTCCACTAGTTTAGAGAACACGACATTACACTACAAAACCATAATTATAAAGATCTCAAGAATCTTTGATTTTTTGTAACATTATTTTAATGGTTAATGCAAAATTTAAAAAAATATTTTAATGCATATTAAAATGTTATAATTTTGACTTAAAGTGTTAAATCTTTTACTACTTTAATTACTAATTACTGATTTATATAAAGTTTTCAGCTTTTATATTTAAGTTTAATAATAATTCAAAAAGTTTATTAATTTACAATATACATATTACGTCCTAATATCTTCCTTAAAATAACGAAAAAAAATGAGGAATCGATTAATTATAAATAAATAATTTTAGAAGGAATTATTTTATTAAAACCATTTTATTTTATTATTAGAGTGATATTAGAAATAAATTAAATTGAAGTAAAATGTAATAACTTTTTTTGTTTAAAAATTAATACATTTGAAATTTTGTCTGGAAAATAACTATAATTATTATCTTTAACAATAATTATAAATCTAGTTATCCTGTTTTATTTAATATGATAAATAATTTAGGTATGAACATTTTTTATTTGAAGGTGAACGTTTGTAATTCTTCTCAAAGATATTAAAAGAGTTAAAAAAAAACCTAAATTTTTCAAATATTTTTGGGTGATTGTTTTGGTTGCTTAATATTTGTTTTCAGAGCACTAAGGTTTTGGAAAATCTTTCCAAAAGAATATTGTTCCCGAGTATTAATTTAAAAATGAAATAGCTATGATTAAAGATGTAAACATATGTTTTTTTCATGTTTTTTATGGTTTTTTTTCTTAACAAAGGTTTTTTAATAGTTAGATGTTAAAATTCCTTAAAATTTATTTATTTAATGACTTGAAAAAAATTATAACAAATTAATTGTAAAAAAATAATTAAACGAAGAATCGTATAATGAAATTTATCACTGATTCCGTATCTGACCTTATAATTCAAATGATTGTAATTTTTGAGATATTAGTAAATCAGTAATTATGTAATTAATTAACCACTAATAAAAAAAAAACACAATTTAAGACCCTAATAAGCTATAATTATATTTATGAGGTAATTGAAAAATTTGAAATATACATTTCGATTTTAAGCCCCTACATTAAAGATAGCCATTATGTGTAATAGATGAACAGAAACAATTTTTTAAGTGAAACTTCTTTACAGATGGTTAAAAAAAAAAAAAAGATTATCGAGCATCACGGTCAGCTGTAAAGTTTAATTTATATTACAATTGAGTACTGTATTTTCGAAAGTTAATGTAATTTTATTTAAAGTGCATTAAATAATTTAACTCCAAATAATCTTGATTGTACATAAAACTGAATTTTAGACAACCATAATAGGTGCAATTTTCATGCGATATCTTCATGACAAAAGAAGTTTCATTTCATCCGCGCGTACTCGTAACACGCACGGGTTTTCTTTTATAGATACATTAGGTATTGATCTATCATTTGGTATATATTTTTTGAAAATCTGACTCTTTACCGGCTCACAGATTTAAAATGATAACTTTCCACAAAAAATTTACTTTTTCAGCTTTTAAAAGTTTTCTGGAAATACTGATACCTTTATACATATCTTAAATTAAAGATTTAGTAATTTACTGTAATAAAAAAAAAAAAAAATTCGAACTTTATATTGTCTTCGTGGTGAAAATGGCTACCGCATGTTAAAATATATTATTTTTGTTTTAGAATTCTCGGTTTTGTATTTTATTTTATACAAGCCCTTTAATTTTTATATATGATTGTCATAATAAATATAACGCAATAAACTACTTATATTATTTCTCTGTAAAAATTACAATATTAAATTATTAAATATTAATTTAATAGTACATATAATTGCTATAATAAATATTTATTCACAAATTTTTGTAGCTACTATTAATATATAAATAGTAAATCTAAGAACTACTAATTAGGGTATAATGAAGGAAATAGGAGTTAATGTTGCTTTTAAAATAATCCACCAATTTCTTAAAATTGAGCACTAATTACAGATTTGTATCAAAGCTTTTTTTATGATAGTGTTTTTAATAACTGTCTGATATTATCTATACTTGTCAACTACTATTCTTCGTTCATTCTGTGATCCCACTGTGCTACCGATTTTTGGCTGAACCTATAATTATAGTCTTTTTAGGGCAGATAAAAAATTTTATAAAGATTTTAAAATATAATTTTTATATTTCTAGCGTAACTAAATACTGAAATAAACGCTATTAACACAGAAAAAATTTGCAAAGCTTAATTCTAAAATTAAATATAGCCCATTAAAGATTTAAATAGTATTTTTTGAAAAAAGTTATTTTTTTAAATTTTTTTTGTAATTGTGTTGATTTTATAATATGAAAATTACTAGTTGGCACTAGTAATGCGGATTCACAACTAGTTAAATAAAAAGTACGTTTCAATTCATCTGTCCAATTGTTCGAATGTAAAATAGATGTTTTTCGGTAAAGTGAGCCATTTAACGGACTGATGTTAACCGTTCTTTGTAAAGGTTTTTTTGTATATATTTAACCTTAACACATATAAAAATTTTACTCAGTCTCTATACTCAGCGTGTTAATAGAATTAATTACAAAAATTATATTAATAGAATACAAAATAAAAATTTTTGTTAACGGTTTAATAAATGATTTTTAAGCAAGTCTACATAATACAAAACATCCTCCTTAAACATATTTTAGTCAAGTTAGTTGAAGTAATAATTGAAATCGGCTTTGTGCCAAAAAAGATAACTCCGTGTTTTATTTTAAATCAGATTTTGACGGTTCTTAATTAAGATTAAAATGACGAATAAATCGATTGAATGAAAAATAGTTAAAACAAATATTATGAAAAATATTATAGTATTTAACATTTCTGGTAAGTATATTAATTAAAAATTTTCTAACATTTAAGATTTTTAAAAATTGTTAAAAAAAAAATTATCTACATTTTTCACATTGTCTAAAATTAAAAAAATGAATTCTTAAATTAAGCATAAAAACATTCCTGAAAAGTTATTAATTTTTAAGTTTCATTTATTCAATAATATTTAAAGAAAAAGTTTTGTTTAATATTATGAGTATAAAAAAAATATATATAATAATGATATAAAAAAACTTTATCAACGAGCTATCAAAGCCAAAAATAATGATTAATTAATTTTTTGTTTAAATTTTTAAAGTATACTTTTATAAACTTTTAGTAAATTTTTTCTATTTAAAACATAGTGCCAGTTATTTTTGTACCTTAAGAAATCAATAATTTAATGTTTGATAAATTTTACATGATAAAAAGGCTTACCTTTTCTGTTTGAATATTTATTTTTATTCTTTAATTTTTTTAATATTCTTTTATTGAATTGTAGTCTTATAGAGTATTAACGGTAAATTTTTTTCACTATATGAATGTTTTTGAACTTAATTAATTTTAAACCATCGAAAACTTCAATAATTTTTTAATCCAACGACCGTTGTATGTGTTGAGTGTTTAAGCTTTAAGTTGCATTCCGCGAGCTTTATATAGCAAACATTAGTGGATGCTGCTGCTTTTACCGTATTCGTCACAACTGTTTTTCACTTTAATATCGAAATGTGTGGTGCTAAGTTTACGTTATCCCTATGAATGTAGCTTAAAACCCTTATGTTGTCCTATTACCACTAGGTATTATGGTTGTTTTATATGTAATAGTTCCTAACAAATTATTAACACGTTATTTATTAATCAACAATTTTTAACCGTTTGATTCATTGGTTTTCATTTTTAGAGTAGTAAAAAAGTTAAATTATTGAGTAAAATACATATGTAAATTTAACTCAGTATAAAATTTTACTTTTTTTTTATAATTTATAATACATATTTTACAGTTTGTCTTATTGTTAGTATATTCAAAAACTACCACCTATTTTTCAATTGGTCAAAATTTCTCAGTACTATTTGTTACGTGCGTATGTATGATTTATGATGTGAATATCACGAAAAGGTCTTCGGTTCGTCTTAGTTCATCATAAATCATCAGTTCTACATATTAAGTTAAAGCTAAATTTCCCCTAAGACTTTTTTTTCTAAGAAGTGCGGCGCATACAAATAATTTAGTATAATAATATAAGAGGAATTATTTTTTTTAGTATTTCCGATCTAAATGTGTTTATTTAATGTTTTTAATTTATAAATATATTTATATGATAATTCTGTTGTTTTTACAATAGAAAGATGGAAAAGGAATCTTCTGCATCAATGGAGGAAAAGAATTTTATTGCCGAAAAATCAAAAAGCAACAGAGCAAAATGTAAAAAATGTAAAGAAATATTAAATCAAGGGTCTTTACGAATTGCAAAAATTATGCCGAACCCGTTTGGTGATGGTAAAATGATGGCCTGGCATCATCCCCAATGTTTAGTCTCTGTTTTTGCTAAGCAGAGAGCTTCAACAGCCAAAATTACGTGTGTTGATGATATCGGTGGTTGGAATTCTCTATCGATGGAACATCAGAATGAAATATTCACAGTATTTCCAAATAGTAAGTGAATTAAATTAAAAATTAATAACTAATTTTATATTATTAACTAATTATGATATTATGTAGTCCCCAAAGAGAAAATAAAAACCGTTGACGATCCACTTCCACAGGATACGCCAGGCAAAAAAAAAGCTAAAACTAAAATAACAACACTATCATCACCAACGGTTGCACCGAAACAAATATTCTATTTTAAAGACTTTCGAAAACTGTGCATGAAACTTTCTCAAGAAAATAGTTATACACAAAAAACCGCTATTGTAAAAGAATTTTTCGATTCTTTTTTAGCCAAAGGTCAGTAGCTTAGATCGTATTATTAACAATTAAGCTATATTGTTCATTAGCATTGTTTAGTAAAAAAACAGTATAATTAAATTATTTAAATTTCCCTCTTAACATAAAAATAATTGGTTAGTTGTACAATTACAGCTCTTCAAATGCACCGAATTTATATATTTTTTTATTGCTAATAAAATGTTAATGAGAATGAAAGTGTTTAAGTACACTATTATTTAATCTACGATAGCTATTAAATTGTTTTGGTGATTTTATGTTATTAGCATGCATATGTATTAGGGTGTCCCTTATTTATAAAATTTAAAAACTACAAAGTGCCACCCCCTAGAATTATTCGAATACATGAAAAAATAAATTGTACAAAATTTGGAGACGATTGGTCAACTCTAAGACGTGCCCCAAGGGGGTTAAAAATAACCCCCCAAGGGTGATTTTTTAGTTTTTTATGTCTATCTCAAAAACTTTAGCTTTTGCGAAAAAGTTTATTCGACCTTTTATGTAGGTATACAATTTTTCTATAAAAAGTATATATACAAAAATTTTCGAAAAGTTCTTATTTAGCCCAAAAAAAATAAAAACGTATACAGAGTGTTTAGTAAGTCAGGAAACGGGTTTCTATTGTTCTCATTGTTACAAACAATGAGAACAATAGAAACCCGTTTCCTGACTTACTGAACACCCTGTATGTTTTATTCTTACCGTTAAAACTGTTAATTTATAAATCGTTCATTATAAAAACATAAAAAAAATTCATTTAACCGTTGTTTTAAATTGAATTTTCTATACATTTTTAATTCGGCATTTTTTCTATTATTTACTATTCAAAACCTACATTTTTTTTTAATTTTAATTAAAAAAAATACATCAAAGTAAAATTAATACCGTCTCAGTTTCACATTGAAGCTAAAATAATGTTCACTTACAAATTTATATACAACCAGAAACTATATAAACTTGTAATAAAAATATATAATGAACGAATATTATTTAAATAATTAACTTTTTGATTGACAATTCAAATTAGCCGCGAAACAAAAAAAAATTTCAAACAATAAATGGCCTTAGCCATCCAACGAGCATGATGGATTGGGCCAGGAATTTTAAAATAAATTCTATGTAAAGCTGTTTCACCAAAAAATATTATGACCAATTCTAAAAGTTCCTCGAGGTTGGTATTTTTTAATTGTTTAAAACTAAATTTCAAAATATCGTCTTTTTTTGTTTTTAACTTTTCTAAAATAACAGTATCTTCTATTCCACTTAAGTAATTTGTTTTAATTATTTTTTGCCAAGACTTTTGGAATTTATTAAAAATAGGAACATCTGGTTCGGATGACGTATTAAATTTTACTTCAAAAACACTTTTCAATATAATTTCATAAATGTGATGTCTGCATGGTAAGTATAATATATAACGCCCTAACATTTGCATGGAATTTATTTTAAAATTCCTGGCCCAATCCATTATGCTTGTTGGATGGCCAAGGCCATTTATTGTTTGAACATTTTATGTTTCGGGGCCAATTTGAATTGTCAATCAAAGAGTTAAATATTCGTTCATTATGTATTTTTATTACAAGTTTATATATTAAACAATGGTTTAGTGCACCAATGCTGCATTAGCGCCAAATTTAGATTTACAATTTATTAAAAATATAATTGATTATGAACCAATAGATAAAGATATTTCTAAAGTAGTTTTAAAAAAAAATTTCGGGTCACTTATGGTAATTAGTATCCGAATGGGCAGCATTGGCTTTTTTTGATGATGATTTATGTGAAGATACTAAAATTAAAATAGTAAACTCATTAAATAATTGGGAAGAAGATCTATGTACAAACAAACGTATAGTAGTAGAAGTAAATGAAATTTATGATTTTAAAAATAAAAGTATAGATGATTTTATTTCAACTGAGTCAAAAAAGTTGTTTGAAAGATATGACATTGAAACAGATTTTTTAAATATCAATCCTTTGTTGTGGAAAGACAACAGTCAATATATATCGGAGAAAAAATAATAGTAAATATTTTAAAAGTAATAAATGATTTGGCAGAGAGGGGCGTGAAATTCATAGAAGAGTATAATAATATTTTAACAAAAGTCGAAGCACAAAAATAATACCTATTATAGATTGTTACAGAATACCGGCTTTGTTTTCCTAATTGCAATAAATACACATTTATTGCCAAGAATTTTAAAAAAGATAAAATATTTAAAATATGTAGTAAATTTTTTTAGTATGTTTTTTCTTTGTAAATAGTTTCTGGTTGTATATAAATTTGTAAGTGAACATTATTTTAGCTTCAATGTGAAACTGAGACGGTATTAATTTTACTTTGATGTATTTTTTTTAATTAAAATTAAAAAAAATTGTAGGTTTTGAATAGTAAATAATAGAAAAAATGCCGAATTAAAAATGTATAGAAAATTCAATTTAAAACAACGGTTAAATGAATTTTTTTTATGTTTTTATAATGAACGATTTATAAATTAACAGTTTTAACGGTAAGAATAAAACATACAGGGTGTTCAGTAAGTCAGGAAACGGGTTTCTATTGTTCTCATTGTTACAAACAATGAGAACAATAGAAACCCGTTTCCTGACTTACTAAACACTCTGTATACGTTTTTATTTTTTTAGGGCTAAATAAGAACTTTTCGAAAATTTTTGTATATATACTTTTTATAGAAAAATTGTATACCTACATAAAAGGTCGAATAAACTTTTTCGCAAAAGCTAAAGTTTTTGAGATAGACATAAAAAACTAAAAAATCACCCTTGGGGGGTTATTTTTAACCCCCTTGGGGCACGTCTTAGAGTTGACCAATCGTCTCCAAATTTTGTACAATTTATTTTTTCATGTATTCGAATAAGTCTAGGGGATGGCACTAGCAAATATTAAAAAAAAAAAAACCTCTCATGTAGCTAAGGGTCACCCTAATATGTATGTCTTTTCTGCTATACTGTAAGAAATCATCCAAAAATTATATATCAGTAGGAGGGAGTGGGCGAATGCCGCCTACCTAAGAAAAGCTCGCAATGAAAAATATACTTATAGGAATTTCAAATAAAGAAAATAGGAGTTAATTAATTTTAATCAATATTTATATCTTAAAAGAAAGATAAATTTATCCATTACCATTATCATTATTAAATTTTTATCAAAAATTGAGGGATTGGGTAAATTTTAATTTTTAGTAAAAATTAAATTTATTCGGTATAAGGCATATTTGATAGTAATCTTGCCCATAAATATGGTTAATGACGCCTATGATATTAAAATTTAGTTAAAGCAATAAAAAAAAAAGCAAATTTATCTTTATAAATATAATAGTATAATAAACAGATAGTTTAATAATATTTTTTTTATCTTCTTGTTTCCTGGTACATCACTACTTATAATATTTTTATATCACAAAATATAATCATTTAAAATACAGAAATATATAAAACCTGCATTTATTTTAAATAAATTATTTTGAGATCAAATTATCGTAGTATAATTATACAAAATTTAACAAATTCAATAAAAATGTTATAAGAAAAATAATGTGAACAACAGTAAATAATAGTAAATGCTTAGTTCTTCCATTACCTTATTATCACTTTCTTGAGTATAAGTGCTCATCATTTTCTAACCAAGGGTTTTAAATATTTAATTTTAATGGACAATTAATTGTCATTTCTTATTCATAAATTGTAATATTTTATGCATTTTTTTATTTTTTGGTTTTTCTCAGTTATTTTTAACAATAACTTATGATTAGTTTTGGAATTAATAATCTATAATTAACTTTGTACTTGTAATTTTATGTATTATTCTAGCTATAGCTTTTATTATATATTTTATTATATTGTATATTGTTCATTGTTAATTTGTAATAACTCGTTATATTGAAAGCTATAATAATAATAAAGTATTATTTGGTTACTTTTTATTATAATTAGTTGATTTTGATTCGAGACAATTAGTTCATTCATATATTTCAAATTTTCTAAGATGTTGTATGTATTAAGTAACAAATTATCTATCTTGTTACAATTTTGTTTCCATACGGATTATCTTATAATTTAAAATCTTTGCATGGGTTCGTAAAACTATGTACAAAATAATGAAACATGAGATATAATAGTTTGTTTGTGATTTTACTGGGTCCCTTCATAGGTCATTAATTGCATACGTAAAATGTTTGTGTTCTGTCGTAAATTTTACATTATTAAATGAATAAATATGATATAAGCTACTACCATGATAGATTCCAATTTAAAATATTAACATCATAACAAAAAAAACATAAATTTTACATACAGATTGAGGCTAATATTTCAAGGGAGTAATATTATAGATTTCCATTCCTAAAATTATATTCAAGTATAAATATTTACTTTTAAGGATAGATTTGGGTTTATTTTTGCCCATCTCTAGTAATACATTGTTAATTGATAAAAGTGACCCAATGAACAAAATTACGTTTATGCTACCTTTTAACTTTCCCTACTCACTATTCTAAATAAATTTAAAATTTATGTTAATTCAACTTTTGTGATATAAATTACATTTTCAATCAGTCAATTGTGTTGCTATTTGAAACTTATTTAGTATTTTGTTTACGGCGTTTTACTTTGTCAATTGTATCGCATGAGTTATTACTGTCTAGTCTCCAACAAATTTATTCGTTAATTTTATCATAACATTGTGATAAAAATTATAACATATGTTTTAAAATTATTTAGAAAATTCCGTTAAATCGCGAGTAGAAAGTCTATACTTGTGGTGTAAATTGTTACTACCAAATTCAGAAAAACGAATATATAATTTACAATCAAAGCAACTGATCAAATTATTTTCTCAAGTAGTATAATACTTATATTATTATCTTCGTTAGTTAATTTTGACATAATTAAATTTTTAGATGTTTTCTCACAACACCACGTTAATGCTGGAGGACTTGGAGAAGGGCGATGTCGCTGAAACTATACGAATATTTTTTGAAAAAAGTAACAATGCTGATGTTAGACCTGCTTTAAAAGCTACGCTAACATTGGTTGACGTTGATAGTTTTTTAGATAAATTATCAGCCGAAACTACAGAAAATGGCCAAAAAGAACTATTCAAATCGATTACTACCAAGTAAGTTGTTAACTTTTTAATTTAATTTTCTATTTTATATCCTTCGTCAAAATGTAATTGAATGTTTCAATGGTTTAGATGTACCGGAAATGATTTAAAAATGATCATCCGCCTTATAGTACATGATCTAAGAATTAATTGTGGCCCAAAATTTATGTGAGTATATATTTTATTTATTTTTAGAATTGTTATGTTTACGTTTTTTCTAATACAGATTAACCTCTTATTATATATTTAAGATTTACATTTGTACGGTGAATTTATATAATTTTAACTATACTAAAATAAAATATTATTTGCTCAAATTTTAATCAAGCTGCATTAGTGATTTTTTTTTACATAAAATTTATTGCCAAAAAATTATAAATGTTTTTTTATAAATGTGTTAATGAATAATTATAGTTATAAATTTATTATAACATACTTATTTTGAATAAAAATTAATTGAATATCATAAATATCCTACAAAATAAGTATGATAAATAATAATGTTTATGACAACATTATTTTTTATCTAAATAAAGTTTTACTTAAATAACATTCAATTAAAAGAGTTGATAACAATTATTCTTTTATATTTTCTGAGAATATATTTAATTTATATACGAAAATATTGTTTTCTTTAAAAAAATTATTTGATGTAATCTGATAAGATTGTTTTTAGTATTTATAGTGCGAAAAATAATTATACTATAAAAGAAAACTTTCCTTAGATCAAAGTTTTGTTTATTACTTTCTTTTTGTTTCATCGTGTTAAAAATCATTAACAGCTCAGTTTTATCGAATGTTTATTTTCCTTAAGAAAATACAAAACTCTTGAAGTATTTCTATGTTTAATACCAATTTTCAACTGGATAATTTTAATAATTATACCAAGTGAAATAAAATATTTAACGAGATGAATATAGTAAGATTATACTAATTATTTTAAAGACATAAAATTAAACACATTTTTTGTTAAATATGAGATGTGACTAAAGAAATACGATATTATGTTTTTGGCTAGAAAAAGTTACTTTTAAAGTTATATTTAAGTTAATAAACAAAGAAGAAAAAACAAGCTGTGTTACTATGTTAAATAAATACAGGTATATAAAAAATAAATAATGGCATATTATAAAAATAACACTGCTGGATGTTTTCTGGTTGATGTTGTATAATTTCTAAAAACAAAAAAAGCTCAGTGTGGCCGTGGCATAATTGGGACAAGTATAGATGATATCTGACAGTTATTAAAATCACTATCATAAATAATGCTTCGATGCAAATCTGTAGATAGTGTTTAATTTTTAGAAATTGGTGAATTATTCCAAAACAAAATTAACTCTTATTTTTACTTCAATATTAGTGGCTATTTGCACATAAAAGATGAGTCATCAGGAAAAATGTTTTTTTTTTTATTTATAATACGTAACACAAGCTTTAATTTAATATATGTTTAAAGGACGCACTATTTTCTGAAAATTTAAAAACTTGAGTTGATAAAGTTAAATTTATATATATATATATTTCAAATTTTAAACGTTTCATGTATAAAAGGAAATTGTCCAATTTAAAAAAAAAGTATGTTGTATAAAGGAGATATGTATAAAGTATTTAGAAATAAAAATTTTTGTTGATCTATACATTTTTCAAAAAATTATAACAATTTAAAGTTGAAAATATAAAATTGAAAATGCTTACATAAAAATAGCATGTTTTTAAATACGGCACTCATTTGTACGTAGAAGATAAGTCGATAGAGCATTTTTAAAAATTTTATTTATAGTATGTAATATAAACTTTAATTTAACATATATTTAAAAGACGCATTATTAACGGATCATTTTCAAAAGTTGCTATTTTGAATACCCCCTGAAGGTAGTTAACGGGTAGAATTTTAAAAAAGTGATATCATATAAAAGGTAAATACTTAAAGTGTTTATATAAAAAAAAATCATTTGATACGTTCATTTTTCAAAAATTTATAATAGTTTTAAGAGAAAAAAGTGAAAAAAACCCAGCATAGGGGGGTCGCGGCACAATGGTGACGTGCCATAGTTGAATCAAGTATAATGATATTTGACAGTGATTAAAATCATTATAAAAGAAAACGCTTACATTCAAATTTTTAGATAGTGTTTAATTTTAAAAAATTGGAGGATTATTACAAAAGCTAAATGATCTCCTATTTCCTTATTTATATCCTGATTAAGATAAAATATGTCGAATGAATAAGGGATTATTAAAAAATATTATTTCTCATAAAAAAATTATGTTGATCCATACACTTTTCAATAGGTTATAACATTATAAAGTTAAAAATGTAAAAAAGAATTTTTTTACAAAAATCATATTTTTTTTTTTAACTTTGATGTCTGTTTTACCATGAAGATAAAACAAAGTCCGACATTTTTTTTTTCATAATAAAGTATATTACATTATCTTTAATTTAAGATATATATAAAAGTGTCAGACTTTCCGGACACATTTTCAAAAGTCAAGTTGAATATATTAATTTTTTGTGAAAAAGTTGTCATTTTAAATCCCTTCCTGTGGCCAGGTAAAGGGTCAGATTATAAAAAAATATACCAAATGAAAGGTAATGATATCATGTATCTATATAAATAAAAATTATATTGATTTGGTTATTTTTAAAAAAGTTATAGCAATTTTAAGTAAAAAAAATTGAAAAAATTTTTGAAAATTAGCGATTTTTAAATTTGTAATTTTTTTGGAGGTTTCCCCCTTTTACGGGGAACGAGGGAAATTTTTTCAATTTTGGAGGGTAGATACAATTTGTGATCTTTTGACGTATCGTTGAAAGAAATCCGTTCAGTGAGAGCTGAAAAAAAGTAGTAACAGACACAAAAAAAAAACACATCATAGTAAAACTAATACCTTCTCAGCTTCGCATCGAAGCTAAAAAGACAGTAAAATTAATACCTTCTCAGCTTTGTATCGAAGCTAAAATACGTTACGGAGATTATCACTTAGGAATAGTTGAAATATTATGTGAAATACAAATTATATTGTTTCAAATTTTGTGATTCACTGAAATTTTTTAATGACTATTGTTTAGACTTGGTGCTATTCATCCAAATGCTTATGAATCTTACCAGACAACCCATAATTTGGAAAAGGTTGTGAAAAATATTTGTTTGTATAAAAATGCTAATGTTTCTGCGTCGGAAGTGGTGGTTAAATCCGTCGGACTGGTAAATCTATCGCTTTTGATTCCAATCCTACCCATGCTAGTGAGTATACAGTTGTTAAGTAAATAAGGAAACAGGTCAATTATTATAAACAGTGTGATACGATCACATTTGCATGTGCCCATATCTCTGTCTCCCATAACATTATTGTACCGTTTAATAGACATACAGGGTGTTCAGTAAGTCAGGAAACGGGTTTCTATTGTTCTCATTGTTTGTAACAATGAGAACAATAGATACCCGT
>NW_026099573.1:23064296-23069704 GCF_025091365.1 Daktulosphaira vitifoliae
GGTTTAAGAAAATTTACTTTCTAAATAATCTATTTGAAAAATTAATAGTATCGAATTTTATAAAATTGAGTTTGAAAGAATATTTGTGGCAAATAAAACCCTTGTTTATTATTATTAAATTTAAAAAATTATTTTATTATGGTACTTACCAAATATAATTTCCAACATAACACTCCATGCATCTTCAGTCCAAATAGGTTAAACATAAAATGAACAACACTATACAGTCAACGGTCGCCACATCCCTAGCTATAATCTTACGTGACAAATTTGAATAACGGATTCTATTCATATGTTTATAACAGTCAATCCCTTTGTACATATTATGTATAACATATTATGAACTCATTGAATATACATTATTCACTTNTATTATGAACTCATTGAATATACATTATTCACTTAATTACGATTGTTACTAATAGAGCGAGCTAGTTAATATTATTAAATAAATTTATTTCTTTATAAAATCAATTCGACATGCACGTTTAATATATACATTAACAAGTTAACTAAGTTGTTACAGCAGCAAAAATCGTGGTCTTTTAAACAGCAGTTATCACGGCTACCCTTATTGCAGTATAGTTATATAAAATAATCGTCTCGCAACTAAGGCGCAAGTCAGCCTAATTCAAAATACTATTTCTTTAGTATATTTCTTTTTTTTTCTATAATAAATGGACACTGAATTTTATAAGATGGTCACTGTGTGTGTTTCGCATATATTTTACTGTATACATTAGTTCTATTATCGAGCATGCTTAACTTAATTTAAGACATCTATTATAAATGTATGCAATTTTTTGACAACGTTTTGGCTGCATACATTAGGTTAACTTAACTTATTTTTATTGTCAAAAATAGCATTAAATTATTTTTTTTTTTAATTCATAAACATTTCTCATTCATTATGCATGCATTGCTTATTGCTTATTCGGTACCCCAACAACCCCTTTTAATTATTAATTTTGTTTTAATAATAATCGTTAGCGTTCTGAACAGACCTCGAGAACATGGAGAATACTCTTTGGGACNGCGTTAGTGTTCTGAACAGTCCTCGAGAACACGGAGAATACTCTTTGGGGCCCCGAGACTATTCAAGAAGTCGACGACAGGGCCGGGCTTTTCATAGGAACCGCTTGGTAGCCGACTATTGAGAGCCCACACGAAGGAAGCTCCTCCAACGCTCAAAAGCTTGTAAATTAAGGAGTGTGGACATCGAAGACCCAGAGGTTCTTACAACGACACTGATGTCCCTCCGAAATTTTTTTTTACATTATTTTTCTTTTCCTACGTAGAATTATTTTGCCAAAGTTCTTTTGTTTTGTTATTAAGGTCTAGGGTCAGACCTTAAGTGTAGGGGGAGCAGCTGATACGATCAGATTTGCATGTGCCCATATCTCTGTCTCCCATAACATCATTGTACCGTTTAATAGACACACATATATATATAATTAACAAAGTGACATACAACAATACTAACAGGAGGGCAGAATGCACATATAAACACTTTTGTAATTTACGGTCNCTGCACACATAAACACTTTTGTAATTCACGGTCAATGTGCCATAATAAGATATCCCTATCGACAGTTGACCTTTTACCATCATCGCGATCACTACTTTTGTCTGATAATTAACTTAACCTTTCTACCACGTATNTAAACACTTTTGTAATTCACGGCCAATGTGCCATAATAAGATATCCCTATAGTGTGTGTGTGTGTGTCGCCATCAGCTCCCTGTTGGATTATATCATCTCTAGGTGTCCAGCAGGTTGTATTATCTATTTAATATTTCAATCACTTAATAAATATTTATTTATATCCTTGTTAACCAAGAGTGTTATATATATATATTGTAGTACGACCCTTTGTAGTTCCTTTAAGGGAATATAAATTAAATAGGAAACCTCAGTACCTAAGGTAGATATAGCCTAGCCAGCTATCACCCGTTGGTCTCTTAGAATACTGTTGACGGGCATTTAGGCTCCACCCCTAAATAGTGACGGAACAAGTGAAAACAATAAAAACCCGTTTCCTTACTTACTAAACACTTTATATAATTTTCTCTCATATACGTATTAAAGAATGAGTCAGCATATTTTAACTAGTGAAATAACTTTTAAAACCATATAATGGCATTTTTATTATTTTTTAAAATTATTATTATATTACCTAACTAACATTTGACCATTTTTTAAAATATAAAATTGTATTTTTAATTATTTAATCTATTTAGTTATAAGATTTGGTAATTTTAAAATATAATAAGTTACTGAGATTTAGCATAAAATTTTAGACCTCTGTTTAGATCAAATAAAAAAAAAAATTAAATGTAACCATAGTTGACAATTATGTACTATGTCAACAGTGGATTTATAATGAGAAAAGTAGAAAATTGGTTAAGGCATTTAGAAAATTGGTTTAAAATTATACGAAAAATTGGAATTTTATACTTAATGAACGGATATACTTTATTCAATACGCAGAATATACAAAAGTATATAATAGGAATTAATGCCGTTGTCTAATAATTGATCTGATTCTTTAATTATAAAACACTCTAATCATCCCTGGGGTTTGTATAGGGATGTTTTTACATTATGTATTTATGGTGTTCAATAAGTAAAGAATAAGTAAATTTTATAAACAATGAGAACAATAGAAATTTTTTTACTTATTTATTGAATATCTGTATAAAACAAATTTATATTTGTACATTTTAGAATATTAATCAATAAAATTAAAAAACGGTGATTTAATCAAATGTTAACTTCAATTGTAAAAATATGTTTAGTCTGTCCATAGTGTAATTTTTAAGTCTATTTTAATTTTTGTAAAGGCTGAACCGTGCAAATGTCTAAGTGATGTGTTTAAAAAGTGTCCTTCAGGTATTTATTCAGAAATTAAATATGACGGTGAACGTGTACAACTACATAAGAGTGAAAAAGAATACAAATTTTTTTCTCGGAGTCTTAAGCCTGTTTTAGACCACAAGGTAAAAATTTTATTTTATATTTATAAAAATAGTATAGAATACGATAGAAGTAGGAAACATGTTGTGTAAGTTATAATTTAATAGAGGAGCTTAATAAATTATAAAGTTTGTAAAAATGTATAAGAAAACATAGATATTATGAGTTATATTGTTATTTTTGTATATGAATACTATTTTGTAGAGCTACTGTGATTGTTTTCTACTTGGAATATTAAAATCTAAACTAAAAATTAATCTTCTTAGAATAGGCATACTTTTTACAGAGTTCATGTCGAGGGTGCTCAACAGGGAAAACCCTTAAACAATATTCATATTTTGCAAATTTCATAGGTAATGCCCTTTAATATGTATAAAAATAACAATTAAAGGTTAGTTAAAGCCATTGCAATAGCCTCATTTAGAGTATCACTACTTTTTATAAAATTTCTTTTTAATAAAACTCATTTTTATGTTTACTTTGTATATATGTTAAGTAAATTTAGAAATTTTTTTTCGAGGAGAAAAACTTAAAACCAATTCATAGTTATACTTATTTTGGAAGATAACATTTTCAGCTATATATATATACAGAGTGTTCAGTAAGTTAGGAAACAGTTAAATTGTTACAAACAATGAGTACAATAGAAATTCGTTTCCTTATTTACTGAACACTCTGTATATATATGTAGTCTTTTTTTACAAAAAAAAATTTTAATGTTTTTTCAGTGTTACTAAAAAGTATGTTTAAATTTTTTTTTATTTCTAAAATCGTTTGAATATAGGTAAGAATGTTCAAAGAATATATACCAAAAGCTTTTCAACACGGTCGAGATATGATACTGGATTGTGAAGTGTTGATGTTTGACGTTAATACAAACAAACCGCTTCCTTTTGGTACTTTAGGTATTCATAAGGTATATATATTTTTACGTTTTATCAAATTTCAAAATGCCCAAGTTTTATTTGTATATATGTTTTTTCATATAACATTAATTTTATTCGCATAGGCGCAATCTGGTGGTCTAGAGGAGGTTTGCGCACCAATTTTTGCTACAACCTCTTTTACCAAAAAATGAAAACTAAATGTTAAAATTTATATATAAAAATATTTTTAAAGAGGGGAAAAATTAAATTAGATTTTCCAAACACTTTGTTCAAATTGTGCCTATGATATGTTGCAGAAAAGTCAATTTAAAGATGCTAATCCCTGTTTATTTGTTTTCGATTGCATGTATTACAATGGCACATCGCTCTTAGACAAGTATGTTAACTATTTAGTATATAATTTTGATACTCATATGTTAAACATAGATTAATTTTATGGTTATTGAAGATCAATTGTTGAACGTAGGAAAGTACTAGAGCAAAATATGATAGAAATTAAAGGCCATATTATGTTTTCAGAAGTAAAAGAGTTGCATGTTCGTATTAGATATAGTCCGTGAATATATCATTACTTAAATAATTTGAATTGTATTCTTTTTTTCAGAGAGTTAAGGAGTTAGAAGCCATGGTGGAAAATGTATTAAAACAAGGTTTTGAAGGATTAGTATTAAAAGATTTAACTGTAAGATTTTTATTGTTACTTGTAGTTTCATTCGTCCTTACTATATTTTGTATAAAAAACTACTTTGTTTAAATTTAATGCACAATTGTAGTTCTTATTTAAATAATTAATTTCAACTATGTAAAATGAAATTAATTATCAATAAGTTTTATAAATAATAATTTTAACAAGTGAATTTTTTTAAAAAAGTTAACTTATTTATAATGTCATTTAACTCATTCAAGTATAATTCCAAATTTTTTTTGAAATGCAGATTTGCTTCGAGAATTTTTATTTTTAACATTTTTTTAAAATTGTTTTAAACCTTTAATAAATTCTGACATTGATTTAATGAATTTTTTTTTTTTGTATTATATGTGTAATATGTCTATTTATGTATTGTTTTTACAAACTATATCTTTATAAATTGTTGTTCAATATTGTATTCGATAATATAATTTATGTATCGACATTCGTGATTTTAATTTTATTGTTGTTTTTAATAAAAGGGTGTTTACGAACCTGGTAAAAGACATTGGCAAAAAGTAAAAAAAGACTATTTGTTTGGAGGTACAATGGCAGATAGTGCTGATCTTGTAGTTCTAGGTGCTTGGTTTGGAACTGGCAACAAAGGTAAAGTGTTAATAAAATGTTAAAATTAATTTTTATTTAAGATTTTTTTTGTAATAATATGTCTATAAATTTTTTGATTTTATTAGGTGGTATGATGTCAATATTTTTAATGGGTTGCTATGATGCTAAGAAAGACGTTTGGTGTACAGTTACTAAAGTTCATGGAGGACACGATGATAAAACATTAGAAAAATTACAAGTAATGTGTCACTACAAAAAACTAATTAGATTAGTTCAAATAAACATTTAT
>NW_026099573.1:23069749-23156559 GCF_025091365.1 Daktulosphaira vitifoliae
ATATAATAAAAATTGATCACTTGTGGCTAGTTAATTAAGTAAAATTAAAACTATATTAAAAATATTATTAATTTAAAAAAACTAAAAAATATTAAAAATATTAAACTCAAAAGCCACAAAATTAAATATTAAATATTAAATTTTATTGCTAAATCAGAGCGAGTTAAAAATGGTAAAAATTAGTAAAGATGCCACTAAAATACCTGCTTGGTTAAAGTGTACAAAAACAATGATACCAGATTTTATTGCAGAAGATCCAAAGGTAAATTAGTTCAGAGTTAATTTTTTTATATAAAAACAAAAAAATATTGTATGCGTAGGAAATGCCTGTTTGGGAAATTTCTGGAGCTGAGTTTTCTCAAGCAGACATTCACACTGCAAATGGTATATCCATAAGGTTTCCACGAGTAACGAAAATTAGGGATGACAAACATTGGGAAAGCGCTACTTCTTTATCAGAATTACAGGTTAGTGTGGTGTAATTATAGTGGTAATACTAATAAATATATTTATTTTTTGTTATAAAAATACAATATTTTGCAATTTCATTTGTGTCTTTTGTAATTGTATCACAAATTTTGAAGTTTAATATTTTTAATATCGAGTTTTTAGTGAATGTCGTTTACTGTTTAATGATCTTTTAATTGCTTGCAATTAAAATTCAATCAATGAATTTAAAAAAATACTGAATGTAAATATCAATTATTTAAATTTTTTTAGAATTTATTTAACTTATCAAAGAAAACAGAGAATTTAAATATTTTTTCCAAAAATTGTTCTGGAGACTCGCATAGTTCACCATCAAAAGATTCAGACTCTGATAATAGTTCGTTGACACCATCACCAAAAATACGAAAGAAAACAAAGGTAATTTGAATCAATTATTACAAATTTAAACTCTTATGATATAGGTAATATTTCGTGTAATGTTTTTATAGAGAACTATTATTTGTTTCTTTCGTGTATATACACTGTATATTTAAGTATGTTATCAATACCAAATTTCCATCAATTGTACATGAGTATTTTGTATTACAAATACTGTAATATAACTATGATGTAAAATTAACAAAGGAGTTCAACTTTCAGGTGTGAGAATAAACATTTAAAAACACTTGTTATTTAGAGATCGACGCGTAAATATTTCTCAATTAAAAAGAAAGTAAATAATTAAGTATGAGTATATTTTTATATTAATATTACTTAAATTTGAGATACAACAAATTAGAACTTAAAAGGTATATCAATAATATTTAATGATACTCAAATTTTCCAACACCATGCTTATGGTAAAAGCATTAGATGATAAGCTTCATCTATCATGAGTTATCAAAAAAAATATTACTATACTAATTTATAATATTTTTATAAGTCAGAGTGTATAAAACATTAAAGAAATTGTATTTTTGATTATTAATTAATTCAATCTAAGAGTTAGGTGTAGCGTAAATCATGGATAAAATGAGATAAAATGGTTTTGGTCATGTCATGAGGAGTGAAGAATCGGAAGCTGTCAACAGTTATAGAAATGAATGTGAGGGAAGAAGAAGTAGAGGAATACCAAAAAAAATGATAGGTATTTTGTTTGCTTAAAGTGTGGAGATCGGCTCTTGAAAGAAAAGGATTAAGAATAAATAGAAGTAAGACAGGGTATATAGAGTACGAGTTTGCCAAAGGAGAACACGAGGAAGTTGAAATGAGGAGATCAGTGATAATATGCAAGTTATGGGATTGAATGTTGAGGGAAGAAGAGGTAAAGGAAAACCAAAAAAGAGATGGAATGATGTTATTAAATGCGATATGAGGATGACTGATGCGTGAGATCATGTCAAATGGAAGTTTAGTATAAGAGTTTAAGAGGATAAGGTTACATTTAATTTTGTTTTAAGTTCAAAGTTTTCTAAAGAAATGTTTATTACAATGAAATAGTTACCCCAGTTTTCCAAATTTTTAATATAAAATAAATTTCTGTATAGTTAGAATTATTTTTCTTTAAAAATTTAACGGAGTTTGTATATAGTAACATTATTTAATTTTTAGCTTTGATGCGAAGCTGAGAAGGTATTGGTTTTACTATAATGTGTTTTTTTTTCGTGTCTGTTACTACTTTTTTTCAGCTCTCACTGAACGGATTTCTTTCAACGATACGTCAAAAGTTCACAAATCGTATCTAGTCGAAGACATTACCCTCAAAAATTGAAAAAATTTCCCTCGTTCTCCTTAAATGGAGGAAACCTCCAAAAAAAATTACAAATTTAAAAACCGCTATTTTCAATTTTTTTTTTCTTAAAACTGCCATAACTTTTTCAAAAATGACCAAATCAATATAATTTTTTTTTTTATAGTTGCTTGATGTCTTTACCTATCATTTGGTATTCCGGAAAGTCTGATACTTATATATATATATATATCTTAAATTAAAGCTAATGTAATGTACTTTATTATGGAAAAAAAAAATTTCGGACTTTATTTTGTCTTCATGGTGAAAATGGCTACCAAATGCTATTTTTGTGTGAAAATTCTCAATTTTATATTTTACATTTTTTACTTTAATATGCTATAACTTATTGAAAGGTGGATGGATCAATACAATTTTTTTATGAAAAATAATATTTATATCCTTCTTTCATTCGACATACTTTATCTTAATCAGGATATAAATAAGGAAATAGGAGATCATTTAGCTTTTGTAATAATCCACCAATTTTTTAAAATTAAACACTATCTAAAGATTTGAATGGAAGCGTTTTTTTTTATAATGATTTTAATCACTGTCAGATATCATTATACTTGATTCAACTATGCCACGTCACCATTGTGCCGCGACCCCCCTGTGCTGGGTTTTTTTGATACTGACTAGATTTAAAGATAAAATGTGCAATTTCTTGTAATTTTTCATAAGTACCATATAACTTTAGAAATTTTCAATAAAAGGAATCTAATTTTTATATAAGCTATTAATATTACTGTCATTTTTATATTATTTATTATTTTGAATATATTACAATAATATCACCAATAGTAATATATTTATATGATATGACCTTCCAGTTTAATAGTTTACAATTATAATTGATCTTAACTATGTAAAAATACAGCTCTTAATAACTTAATTGTAAAAAATAACAAAATTACTATTACTTTCTAAGAAAACATCTCAGACATCATTAATTTTATAATTTTAATTATATAGTCATATAGTAAAATAATTTGAAAGTCAGATGTATATTTTCACTACAAGTTAAATAGACTTTTAAATAGCACAGCATGCTTTCAATGGTATTAACATTTTAATCGTTATGTTTGCTGAACAATTGATCGTATATTTAATCACTATATTTTCTGTTAATATTTCATATTTATTGTCTATTAATTAAGAAGACGGTAGCGTATTCATAAAAATATTGTTTTTAAATAATTGCATTTTCATAACGTTTGTTTTTTGAAATACTTAAGTTTTAATAAAATTTAACTTTGAACTTTTTGCAGAGAACTCTAGATTCGTACATACAAGGAACTTCAAGTTCAAAAAATACTGATGAACCTAATAAAAAAAAAATTAAACTAACTGAAAATGGTCCGAAAAAGGTAAATTTTTATCAATTTTGTAAATTATAATGAATTGGAAGAGGAGACTATAGTAGTATAACTTATTAAAAATATTAACGATTTGTTCTATAAAATGCAAATCTTTAATAATGTTATTTTCGAAAAGTGCAACAGTTTTGCACTCTAATAAAGAAGCAGGATTGGCATATATTTCTCAATCCATTAAATTATATGAATAAAATGTTTCAGCCCTTACCTGACTTGTTTACTGGAATTCATTTGGTTGTTCCAAATTCACCAATAAAAAACAAGTTTTTACGTTATTTTATTGCGTATCCTTTTTTTAACTTAATAATGTTTATCTTATGTTAATGTGTTTTGTAGATAGCACGCACAAGAAAAATGTAGTGTTATTGTACACGTTTACATTTTAGAAGAAAATTTCATCATTAGATTTTTCTTTTTTACATGTTTAATTCAATTTTCTGTAAATAATCAATGACTTTATCGGCTTAAATTTTTAGTGTTTTAAACAAACATAATTATCCTTATTTCAAGTCACTTTTTTCCAATATACCTGTTTATTCATTTTTATTATTTCTAATTGTTTATTATACATATATAGATTATAAATTTTTGTAATTTAATTATTGAGTAGTATCAGTTGACCAATCTATTTTTTAATCAACATAAAACTCGTAATTTATACTATCAAACTGATTTTGTTTAATTTGTGCCTCTGAAACACTAATTGTATAATTATTTAGTAATAATATTAATTCTTAAAATCGTTTTCATTTCGCATTTTTTTATCTTGGTTCATAAACTACATCGATTGTGCTGCGCCAATGATTAAAATAAGAATCAAAATATCATACTGAATTTTTTAAACGGCCTATTTATTTCGGATGGAAACATTTATGTTTTTTCCGTAAAGAGGTTTGACACTCAATAATATATACGTTAATAATATGATACATATGCGTCTATAAAATTTCGAAAAAAACAATTGAAATAATTAATAATAACTCTTAACTAACGGTTGTTAAGCTACGGAGGAACAGTTTTAGATTCTAATGATGCGACTGAAGCAACTCACATCATAATTGATAATGAATCCTGGTCAAAAAATATGCATGTAAGTTAAATTTTACAATTTCTTTTTACAAATAAAAATTATTTATTCATACCATATTAACAATACATTTATTGAGAATAATACATAAATATTATTATTATTTATTAAAAATCGTAAACGTAATAAAAATTTAGTAAAAATTGAAAGATGGTATGAATAAATTCTTTGGAATAATGAAAAACTAATTGAAAATTCTATCATTGAATTTGAATTTTTTAATTGCAATTTTGGTAAAATTATTTTGTTTAATGTTTAGATTATATGGCATTATATTTTTATGCTAAATTGTATAACGGATTTTTTGCATTAACCTTAAAAACTTGACCAGGGCTAGTATTATTTATTTATTAGAACGTACAGTGTAGTTAGTAAATTATAATTAGTGGTATACATTTTATTGGTCTACTTAGGTGAAAAAACTATTTAAGACTTATAAAAATGAAAGTTAAAACCTGTTTAATGTCTCTATTGTAAAAAGTAACATTTGAATCGTATATATATATATATATATATATACACATAAATATAGTAACAAAATAAGTGTTACCTTATACGTTTATTCTGGTACCTATACAGAATTTTGAAATACCTTTGAACTTTTTGATGAAAACTCATAAAATGAATATTAACAAATAAAATATCTTATATATATATATTTTTTGTAGAATATACATCAAAATAAAATTGCTGTAACCGCTCAATGGTTTTGGGATAGTATTAGAAATGGAACATTACTTTCGACTGAAAAATATTTGTTAAAAAATTTAACGTGACATATATAATTAGTGAATGAATTATACTATAGTTAAAATTATATTTATAATTAATTGTAATAAATCCAACTGTATTTGTTATCTGCATTTGATTTTTTCTACCACTTTTATAGCATTTATGGTTCCAATATACCAAGAGTTGCTACTTCTTTTGAAATGTAATTAGATAGTTTGTAGTTTTGTAATATTACTATAAAAATAGTATATAATATTATGTTTAGGTTCAAAATAAATGTTAAATATTATTGTAAAAGTAAATTGTTTTTTTTTGTTCACTAGGAAATATAAATATTTTATTTATTTTTAATACACATTGATTATACAATTAAAATTAAAATTCACTTTAATTAATCATTACAAATTGTTCTTAATATTAAAAATTACAACTAGATTACGTTTTTGATACAGATATTTATTAAATTTGTTACTAGACACTATACATAAATATATATTAACAAAAAAATGGTTTTTATTTTCATAATATTGGACAATTCAAACAACTGAATTTTCGACATTATCACTCAATTGAATATAATTGTGCAGACGGTTCATAATTATTTTATTATCATTAACATTTAAAATTAATTATGTAACTTTAACCTAAAATTTGAGTTTTATAGTAAATTTTTAATTTAAAGAAAATATTTATTTTTTTATATGATACACACGTTTTTAATTTCTATTTTTGAATTTATATAGACTAATTGTATTTAGTCTTGAAAACGAAAAATATTCAAACTCCTAACTAATAATTTCATATCACGTATTCATATAGCATATTGTAATAATACTATGATACGTGAAAGGAATAAGTGGGTCAATCCTGCGGCGATATTAGTGATGAGGTCAAGTTTAAGGTACTGGTTCAGTGTAAATATTAGTCCGTTGCCGAAGATATCTGATCTTGAATTTATCATAAGACCCAAGGAGGTGGCATATGTTCATCAACGACAGTGTCTTCCAAACTTAAACGTTTGAACATTGAAAAGATACAAAGAAATTTTTTTTAGTTTTAATTGTTTCAAAATAAAATGATTTTGTAATCGCGAAAAACAAATTTTGCGGAGTCTTTATTTATATGTTTTACGGTCCGATGATATATTTTATTAAATCCATAGGTTAAAGAAAAATATATAATAATTGTAAGAAAGATATTTTATATGGAATAATATTTTAAGGAAACTCAATTGAATATCATCTCTTTTCAGTAGAAATAAAATTATAAATAGCTAATATCAAAGTTCAAATTTACTACCATTTTTACCACCCACTGAATGGTTTGACTTTTACTGTCGTCGCCGTCCGACCTCGTCGATGAACGACTATTGGAGAGCTATAGATGCGTACAGATCATAATAACGATAGACCAGACGTTAGCAATACATCTGTGAACTTGTCGGTTATATTTTGTGCTATGCGTAGGAGTATTAGTCTTGTATTTTTTTAACCCGTTCTTTAACGAGATCGATTAATAACTTTTTTTTATCGTTTTATTATTACTGCGCGACAGTAGTAAATTTATGATGAGTCTAAGTGAGCTGTTATAATGCTGAGAGTACATCATCCTAAGACTGTGAATGGACCTTTGATAGCGTAATTGCCATAATCAAGTAACAGCAGACACATTGATGTTTAACACGAGCAATTTCAGGCAATTGGCCTTTATCGTTTTGACGGCACTTGCAGTGATTCAGGCAGGTATTTGCAGAAATATACATTTTAAGTTACCCAATGTTCCAGACATCGTGCATCCGCCAATTCCTTCAGAAAGTAAGTACTTCAGGGAATTACCGTTTATTCGAGAAAAGGTTTATTTATTAAAACCCTAGTTATTATTATTATTATTTAAATAAGCAAACAGAATCGACTTAAATAATTAAAAAAAAAAGAAAACCTTTAGGTCTATTATTTTTTGTATACAGCTTAACCTCTGTCATTTATTAAGGTTTATAATATTTGAAAAGAGCATCAAAATCTGGTAATAGTAAACAAAAAGAAAATTGTCTTTCTTGCTTAAAAATATTGTTTTGCGCCTATCTAGCAATTGCATTGAAGATTTGAAATAATTAATACTTTTTTATCAACAGACAATTGTAAATAATGTTTAATTTAAATTTTGAACTTTCATTCAAAATGTTTAAAGCGTTTAATCATTTTTTAGCTTCGATGCGAAGCTGAGAAGGTATTAATTTTACTATGATGTGTTTTTTTAGCTTCGATGTTTTACCATAATGTGTTTTTTTTTTATGTCTGTTATCACTTTTTCTCAACTCTCACCGAAACCATTTCTTTCAATGATACGTCAAAAGATCACAAATTGTATCTAGTCGAAGACATTTACCCTCCAAAATTGAAAAAATTTCCCACGTTCCCCGTAAAAGGGGGAAACCTCAAAAAAAATTACAAATTTAAAAATCGCTAATTTTCAAAATTTTTTCAATTTTTTTTACTTAAAATTGCTATAACTTTTTTAAAAATAACCAAATCAACATAATTTTTTTTTATACTAAAACCTTAGATATTTTCTTTTCATTTGATATCACTTTTTTGAAAATCTAACACTTAACCTGCTCATTGGGGGGGGATTTAAAATAGCAACTTTTTTACAAAAACTTACTTTTTCAACTTAATTTTTGAAAATGTTCCGGAAATACTGCGTTCTTTAAATATATATCAAATTAAAGCTTATTTTATGTACTATAAAATGAAAAAAAAAAAATTTATCCCAACACTTTATCTTCTGCATGTAAACGGCTGCCGTAGTTAAAAAAACGCTATTTTTGTGTTAAAATTTTCGATTTTCAATTTTTAATTTTCAACTTAAAAGTGCTATAACTTTTCGAAAAATGTAATTATCAGCACAAATTGTTTTTTCTAATTACATTATAAGTACATCTTTCATTTGACATACTTTTTATTAAAATTGGACAATTTCCCCATATATAGAGGGCGTTCAAAACTTNATCCCAACACCTTATCTTCTATGTGCAAATGGCTGTCGACATTTTAAAAAAAATGTAATGTTTGCGATAAAAATCATCTTCTATCGGGATGTTTTTTGTACTTAAAACTGTCATAACTTTTTCAAATATTAACAAATCGAAATAATATTTTTTTATATTGAAACCTTATGTANGTTATGTTATATACTATAAAATGAAAAAAAAAAATTTTTCCCGACACCTTATCTTCTATGTGCAAATGGCTGTCGACATTTTAAAAAAAATGTAATGTTTGCGATAAAAATCATCTTCTATCGGGATGTTTTTTGTACTTAAAACTGTCATAACTTTTTCAAATATTAACAAATCGAAATAATATTTTTTTATATTGAAACCTTATGTAATTTCCATTCATTTTTTATCATTTTTTTGAAAATCTAACACTTATTTTGCTCATAGGAGGGGATTCAAAATAGTAACTTTTTTACAAAAACTAACTTTTTCAACTTAATTTTTGAAAATGTTCCGGAAATACTGCGTCCTTTAAACATATATCAAATTAAAGCTTATGTTATGTACTATAAAATGAAAAAAATATTTGTCCCGACGACCTATATTCTATGTGCAAATGGCTACCGTATTAAAAAATATGCTATATAATCATTAATATTAATTAAATTCTGAATATTTCCATTGTAGAATATTTTTAAACGCCAAAAGTTAATTAGAAATTATTAATATGATGTTTATTTAAGTGATCTATTACTATAAAAATGTAAAAAAATCTAACTTTTCTGATAAATATACTGTAAATAGTAATTATAAAATTTGCTGACAGCATATTAATCTTAACAATTTCATTTTTATCTATTTAATAATGTCAATTTCAAACTTGCAAATTGAGCTACTTGTTATGGTAATAAATTCTTTTTTTTTTTTAATAAAACTTTCACTTTAAAGGACAATAAAAAGTAGGTTCAAAATTATTACTTTTAACATATTAGAAATCAAAATCAATAATAATTTGAAAACAATTAATTAAAAAAATTATATAATATATAATTAAAAGAATTACTAATCTGGGTATAATTAAGGAAATAGAAGTTGGATGTTGCTTTTGTAATTATCCATCAATTTTTTTAAATTAAACACTATCTACAGATTTGCATCGAAGCGTTTTTTTATAAAATGTTTAATACATTCATTTTATTTTACAGTTATTTTTGTCCTTATTTTGTAAGGACTAAACTTTTTAACTTTTACATTTTATATATTTAAAAAATGTCATATAATACGTCGTATTATTTAGATAAATGTTTTTAACTTGGGAAAGTTTTGCTCAGTTTTAGCCTATAACCTCCTGAAATATTAAGGAAAACGTAAGCATAATGAATAAATTAAATTTACAATTGTACTTTTAACAACTATGTTATTCAAACTAGCGAATGTTTTATGACTAACTAGGCTCACACCAATTATTCGGCTGCTTCTTTGAATAATAATACAATTATAATTTTTAATTATTATTTCAATCGGCCAGCAATCTTAGTTTATTAAGAACTTTTTTTTTACTCAATTTATCATTATATTATATTATTAGTAATTAACGAACAAAAAAAAGGTATCAACGTTTAAATTTTGCTCTCGTCTTTTTTATGCACTTGTTTTATGCCACTTCACAATGGTCTTATACTTTAATAGCAGTATCAAGTAATACTCGGGTCGACTAGGCAATGACCTGGCTTAATATATTGCCATTTCCGGGTAATAAACGTAAAATTTGATCAGTCAGAATTCTACTGGATTAATGTTACAAAATTGTTAAACTGAAACATCATAATTTAAAAATTTTATATGAGCAAAAATAAAAATAAGAAGAAACAAAATTCTGAACAATAAGAGATAACGTGTAGAATTTCTTACCGATTTGAAACACAATTGTTAATAGTTACAAATTTTATCAATGTGAATGAGATTATTGTAACCACCACTTATGGATAATACATCTTATAGTGCGCTATAATTTCATTGGTTATTTTAAATTTTTAATAATAGATATTTGAACGAAAACTTAAAAGTTATATCTCTTATGGACATTGTATGTATAATAGAACTTTTTGGTTTTTGAATGGTGAAATAACTATGTATTAAATATTTTAGGAGAGCTAATTTAATTTTTTTTTTTAATATTTTTCATTAGCTAGTAGACTAAATTCTCCTAGTTCCATTAGAACACGACAATAAATCAAGTCATTGAAAACTTGATCTATTTTTTTTGGCCTTATTTAACACAAAGGTCTAGTTTTGCCTATATAAGTAATAAAACATAGTTTTCATAAATTTAAGTGCTTTATAAAAAAATTCAGTGTAAGATAATTATAATTAATTATTATCATACTTGGTTGAATTTTATATGCAATACATCATAATTTATTATCAAAAATGTTAAAAGTAATACAATTTTGTCTCAAAAAACTAATTTATTCTAATTCTCATGGTGCAAACTGAAATAATCATAACTGTGTTTTTGTAACAGATTTAATATTAATTTATAATATAAATAAGTAAAATAAATGTATAAATTGTAAAAATAAAATTTATATCAAATACCTAAAATATTTATACGAAAAAATTATTTTGATTCGTTCATTTTTCAAAAAGTTATGACAGTTTTAAGAAAAAAAAGTTAAAAATTATCCATTTTAAAAATCGTAACTTTTTGGGGGGTTTCTACTATTTACGGGAAATGAGGGAAAATTTTTTAATTTTTGAAGATTATGTCTTCAGTTAGATACGATTGTAATATTTTAGCGTATCGTTGAGAAAAAATCGATCCAATGAGAAACGAGAAAAATTGGTGACTAAAAAAGATAAATGAACAAATCATAGTAAAATTAATACCTTCTCAGCTTCGCATTGAAACTAAAATAAAATTGACACTCCTATAAGATATAAGGAATGGACCTAAAAGGTATTCTTCAACAGACATAAATAGAGATACATGTATAACTTACAAAATTCAAAAAATACTGTTTTAAAAAATTTTTATTTTAAGAGAAATCGAGTGGCTAGCGTTAAAAGTAATCATCTATATTAATTAATTTGTGTCATCTTAATATATATATATATATATATATAAGGTGTGTTCAAAAAGTAAGGTGACTTTTCAAATTTCGCGGGCTACGTCCGTTCGATCTTAGATTTTTTTTTATGTCATGTTGGTACACTCGTACTCGAAATTTTGTGTCAAAAATGGAATTAAGTGTTCTAATAGACTTGAAATGTTGACAGTAACATACGGTGAGTCCGCTCTGAGTAAAAATAACGTTTATAAGTGGTACAAGCTTTTCCAAGATGGCCGAGAAGATGCCAATGACGAACCTCGCTCTGGACGTCCCAGCACGTCAACAACAGATGAAAACGTTGAAGCAGTGAAGAAAATTGTTTTGGAAAATCGACGAATCACTATCAGAGAAGTTGCTGAGGATGTTGGCATATCGGTTGGCTCGTGCCATGAAGTTTTTTCGGATATTTTGGGCATAAGACGTGTGTCAGCGAAGATTGTTCCGAAACTGCTTAATTTTGACCAGAAGAATCGTCGCATGAGCATCGCTCTGGAGCTGTTAATTGACGTCAATGATGATCCTGATTTGCTCAAAAGGGTCATAACTGATGACGAATCATGGGTATATGGTTATGACATCGAAACCAAAGTTCAATCGTCTCAATGGAAGAGCTCAGGAGAGCCAAGACCGAAAAAAGCACGCCAAGTTCGATCAAATGTCAAGGTTTTGCTCACCGTTTTCTTCGATTGTCGTGGCGTAGTGCATCAGGAGTTCTTACCACAAGGTCGTACGGTCAATAAGGAGTATTATCTTGAAGTTATGCGTCATTTGCGAGAAGCGATACGAAGAAAACGTCCGGAATTATGGAAAAACAATTCATGGCTTTTGCATCATGATAATGCACCTGCTCACTCATAGTTGCTTGTGAGAGATTTTTTGGCCAAAAACAACACCACAATCATGCCTCAGCCACCATATTCACCGGATTTAGCCCCATGCGACTTTTTTCTGTTCCCAAAACTGAAAAACCCTATGAAAGGACGAAGATTTGCAACGATTGGGGAGATAAAAACTGCATCGCTGAAAGAGCTCAAGGCTATACCAAAAAGTGCTTATCAGAAGTGTTTCGAAGATTGGAAAAAGCGTTAGCACAAGTGTATTACATCTGAGGGGGATTACTTTGAAGGGGACAACATAAACATTGATGAATAAATAAATAGTTTTTCATAAAAATATCAAGTCACCTTACTTTTTGAACACACCTCGTACAGTGTTAAATCTAAGGGATGGGTGAGTTTTATTTTTTTGCTCATCATTTTTTATTTCAACAATTTTATAAAATTATAGCTAAAAAATTTTTTTTTGGCTTGTCCAATGCTCATAGGTTTCTACAATCAGTGTTAAACACTATATATATTGTGATTGAATAATTCAAATATTAAAATTAGGTTAAATGTAGGAATATATTTGATAAAATATTTCATCTTTACACGAATTCTCTTTAGTAAAATATTTTTAAACAATGTTTTTCTAGCTGAAATCAGCACTGACGATTTGGAAGCTTTTGAATCAGCAGAGGATTTTGACCCTGAAGTAAAACCAGGCTTGTTTCAAGGAGATATGGCTTTAAATAATGAGGTATTTTTCATCTATTTTATAAATACGTTTATATTTTTGCTAAAAACAACAATGTTGTAAGTTGACAAAAATCAAACTTTTTTGAAGGAGCATTTTTGTATCTTTACATAGACATGTTTATACAAGGTGTGTCTAGAAAATAACTGGCATTTTCGGTATTTGAAAAAAATATTTATTTATTCATCTACATTAATGTAGTCGCCGTCAAAAGTCTTTTTATATTATGCACTTGTGCCAATGCTTCTTTCAATCCTAAAAATACTTCTCAAACTTGATCTTTGGGATAGCCTTCAGCTCCTTCGGTGATGCGCTTTTAATGTTATCTATGCTTGTAAAATTACGGTCCTTTAAGGTTCTCTCTATTTTTGGAAATAGAACAAAGTCACACTAAGCTATGCCTCGCTAATATAGAGGTTGGGGCATCATTACAGTACTGTTTTTGCTAAAAATTTCACCAACAAGCAATGAAGTGTAGATGCATTATCGTGGTGCAAGCGCTATAAATTGTTTTCCACGTTCCATCGCCCTGGTCGAGCCTTTTCGGTCTTGGCGATCCAGAATGCCTCCACTTGGATGATTGAGCCTAAGTTTCAACGTCGTGTCCATAAACTGATGTTTCGTCACCTGATATAATACGTTTCAGTAATTCTGCATCGTCGTTGACTTCATTAAGTTGCTCAATAGTCCTGAGCAACTTCTATTCGCCGCTATTTTTGTTTAAAATTCAACAATTTTTAAATAAATGTTGCTGCTACACGATTCATACCCAATACATTCAAAAAAAAAAAAATGTCATGCCACGAGCCAATTGATATTTCAATATCATCAGCGGTTTCTCTGATTGTAATTTGGCGATCGTTCATAACCATTTCTTTCACTTTTTTCACGTTTTCATCGGTTGTTGATGTGTTGGGGCATCCGGGGCTTTCGTCATCTTCAACGTCTTCACGGCCATTTTGGAAACGTTTATACCACTCGTAAACTCTTGTTTTACTCATGACAGACACACCACAGGCCTTTGTTAACATTTCACATACTTTATTACATTTTATTTCATTTTTTTAGGCAAAATTTAATATAAATCTTTTGACTAATTTTTTTTTAACAAGTGAAAATTGCCGAGGTCATAAAAACACGTTTAATCTTAGCGGTTGCCACTGACAAAGTAAAAAATGAATCCAGCTGAAAATTTGATCATACTTCATAGGGACCAACATTATGAACATTTTTTTTTGATAATTGTACCCTCCAAACCTTTTTTACGGTCGGCATTACTGTGGGCTGCCCTGGAACTGCCGTTAGACATTACTTCAGGGCGGCCCAAGCCGTCTATATAATTCATGCCACCACATTGTGAATCATCTCGAAATTAATCAAGAGTTGATTCGCAACGTAGTGTGGCCCCCTCCTGTTAACCGGTTCCAGAGTGGGAACCTTTAGGGAGGGTTGGCAAAATAACTCACGATACAAAACACAAAAACAAGAACCTAAGGCACCGGCCTAAACCAGCGTCGCAGATCTTCACGGTTTTTTGACGAATACTCAAGGATATCCGCCCAAACCGGGGACCTGTACAGGAGGACCGAGTGTATGACGCTGATTAAGAGTCTACGGCGCATCTCCCTCGGGGCACCCAGATTGGGCATGAGTGCCACTAGTCTATTCATATACGAGTAATGTGCGGCCCGAACTTTAAACGTTTGTCTACGACCAGGCCCAGATAGGTTATGGAGTCCTTAAGCGGGATCTCATCCCCAGCACGGCGAGCCATGGAGGAGTGAACTTTTAACTACCCGTAAATAAGACCGCTTCGGTCTTGTCCAGTGCGAGGATCAGTCCACTCCCCTCCTTCTGGATCCAGGCGGTGACTGCACTGAACACGCAGTTCGCACGAGATCCAGCCTCCTCGTACGAGGCGCCTTCCGCCATCACCAGTGTGTCGTCCGCATAGCAGACGACGCGCACATATGGTGGTAGCGGAACACCGCGTCTTAAGCGATGTTCCACAGCAGAGGCCCGAGAACCGACCCTTACGAGTCTGATTCTCGGAACCGCGGCGCTCTCGTAAGAGATGACCCGATTGTTAAAGTATGAGGTACGGAGGCACCCGAAATGCGTCCAGTGCTCCGAGGATGTGTGACCATCGCACGGAGTTATCCTCCAAATCCGCGAAATCAACAATTTGCCGTCATTTTCTGAACACACCTCATAGTCATCTATATATAGTTAGACCTGTTAATATGAATTATTACAGCGTCATATGATGCATTCATCCACCCAAATATTTCCCATTAAAAATATTGACATATAATAAAATTTTATTAATAAATGTATAGTTTTTTTTTATAAAAAAATAGATCTAAATTTTTAAACAAAAATCGTAATACCTAGATTTTCGATTATTGGCGGGTTGGATTGCGATGGGATATATTTCCAGAAAAACTTTGGTTAAATCGAACAGTACCTTACTTGATAAGTCCTTTATACGGTATGTATAAAATAATGAATTATATCATTAATTTTTCTATTCTAAAAATAATTGTTCTATTAATTGAATATTAGAAACTGAACATCGTCTCCTCATTTATAAAGCCATCAGAACGCTAAACTTTTTTACATGCATTAAATTTGTACCTTGGAATGGAAAACTAAAGGATTATTTGTTAATTTGGCCAGTCAAATACCCAGCAGGGTAAGAAATTTTATTTACTATATGTTATGTCCAATAATCACAAACAATGAATTTTTTAAATTGTATTACTATCTTATATATATAATGGCATATTTAGAGGGGGCACAGGGGCACGTGCTTCCCATTGACTGAGCCATGTAAATATTTTATTTAGCAATGTAATAGTGTATGATAAGTTCGTGATTAATACCATTAGAAAGTTATTTTTTGATTATCATACCATCAAATGCGATGGAAACATTATCTTTATCTATAAATCTAAATCTATTTTTATATTATTCGCTATAACTCCTGTGACCACTCGTCTTTCAGAAAGATCATTTCATTCGCTTGAAAGGATAAAAACTTGTTTGAGATTAGTTATGAGCGAATAGCATTTAAATGGACTAGCATTATTAAGTATTAACCCAGAATTTCTATAGACGCAGAAGAAGTTCTCGAATAGTATGCTAAAGAATACAAGAAGACTTCAATTATTATAAATTATAATCTATAATAATTTACATAAAACATTGATTTATAAATTTGTATATATAAAAAAAAAATTTCACTTCCTATACAATGTTTTCAAATTGTATATTTAATCATGTTGATATTATGCATGTTTATGGCTATTTTTTAATTTTTTTATCTATTTTAATTTGCGTTATTAATTTGTTTTGTTAAAAAAAAAATTTTTTTTGTGTTAATAAAAGTTATGCGCAAAAAAAAAGTTGTTTTATGGTACCTTATTTTCTATGTTATAGTACCTTATCCATAAAAATGTTTTGTGCCCCCATTATAAATTTCTAAATATGCCACAATATATTTTAATATCTGTTAACTTTTATGTATAATTAGTTATTGACAGGGGTTCAGTTATTGGTATGTTTTTAACTATTTTATCAAAAATTTTTGAAACTAATTTATTTATCCTTATAAATAGACTATTCACTTTATACTTTTGCCGGAATTTTAATTTTTACTAAACTGTGAAAGGTACTATAATCAATTTTTCAAAGGGTACCAATAAATATAATAATTTAATAATAATAATAATCCAATAATTTGAATAACATTAGTTCTTGTGAAAAAAATGAATGTGTCAATAATAGTATATTTTAAAAGATTTTTAAAAATGCATTATTAAAAAAATATAAATAAATAGTTTTTAAACTATTTAAACTATTAAAAAGTTCTATAAAATAAAATAAATAAGACATTTTTGTTGTTATAAACACGTTTAAAACGTAATAAACCTTCTATCAGAGAAGTTTTTTTAAATTCTCTTTTAGATGCTGGTCTTATGTCGGCAGATATGGTGGTCCTCAAATTGTTTCATTACAACCTCCTGATGAAACTGGACCTAACTGTTTAGGTACTGACGGTAGACCAATCCATGAATTAATGCATGCATTGGGTATTTTCCATGAACAATCAAGAGCTGATAGAGACAAATTCGTAAAAATCAATTTTGAAAATATATTACCTCGTATGTATATTTATATACAGTAATTGAAGTCATATTTTTATGCACATAATTTATTTCAGGATATCGATCAAACTTTGACAAACAGAGTCTTAAGAATACAACTTATGAATTTGAGTATGATTACGATAGTGTTATGCACTATGGCAAAAATTTTTTCAGGTGCAATATTAACTTTAAAAGTTTTCATATCTTGTTGTATATTCTAGTATTATAACTAATGAACTAAATTCAATTATACATTTATAGTGTTGGTAAAGGCAAACCTACTATGGAACCGAAAATACCTGGAAAAACAATAGGTCAGAGGAAAATGTTGAGTAAAACTGATTGCTTAAAGATAAATAATTTGTACGATTGTTTGGGAACAGCACCTAAATTTAATCGAAAGTATTACATGTTGTGTAATCATTTGGAAATTTAAAACTACTAGTTTAAAAAAAATAATAAACAATTACCTAAGAGCTATAATTTTTTTCCGGGACTACTTTTTTTTTAAATTTTATATAATAATAATATAATATAATATACTTATATCATATTATTATTCTATAATAGATGTATAGTATCAGTGTTAACTGTTTTAAACCGATGGTCAATATATATATATATATATTAACAAACATTTCTTAGTATTTATCAATAAATAACAAAAAAAAAAAAGAAATGGCTTATTTATTAACCTTACATAAAAACTTTTACATATTAATAAAAAAAATTAATAATAATCAGTATTTAAATATATATTGAATTATTGTTGAAGAACAAAAATATGACCGTTTAGTAGTGTTATAATCTAATATATTATAAAAATCACCAACTTAAATATAGTTTAAGTGTACTAATAATATAGAACAACATAATAAATCTTACATAAAATCGTTTCATAACCATTTATATTTTATGAAACACTAATTAGTAATTTAAATAAGTGTAAACTTTGTTCATAAATAGTAAAATGTATTGCTGTTACAAATCCAGCTTTTAAAAGTGATGGAGATAAGCCTTTAAACAAACCAAAAAAAGTTTCTTTTTTAATAGTCATTCTAAAACAGTCTAACATCCCTCTGCATATAAATTTCTAGAAAAAATCATATTAAAATAAGTTAATATATTATAAATATACCTGATATATATATATATATATTTTCATAATTATATTTAGAAATGTAAATTATTTAAATCAATTGTACTAAAGGGATTTTACTCTTTTTCAAAAAACACTTATTTGCAATGTTTAGTTATTAGATTTTGAACATAATACCTTATTATTTGTGGAAATAATTAATATTCGTACTAGATTTATAAGTGTGTCCTTTGATTTTCTATCTATTGATAATCAATAAATGTATATATTTTAAATTAGAAATCTTAGGTATTAGGTAGTCACTATTATAATTATTAGATTTACAGTGATTTTTATCACTATTATAAAATCATTTGTTATAATAATGTAAAACTTATATCAAATAAGACCTCTTCTTAATTCCTAATAAAATTAATTTTTGAGAGCATTTGTAATAATGTATAATACAATACACACGGGGGTCAGTAGGTTTTGACGATTTAAATAGTGCTATGGTTTGGAAGTAAACTAGATAAGATAAATTAGTTTGTTGCCAGATAAAAATTCATGATGTTTAGTATTACTTTCAGTAATCATGGACACGTTGCTTCTTAATCATCGCGTTTTTGCCATAATGACATTTATTAATTGTAAACTTATTGAAACCAAACAACACAATTTTCGACGCCAATTCAATATTCCTGTTGGTAGTCCTATTTCTTTACAGAATTCAGTCTTAGAATGGTATCATAAATTTTGTCTTCATTCGGTTTACATACCTAGGTTATCACCGAAGTGTTATTACATTAAACCTATAATTGTATAAGGACCAAGTGACCCCCTGTAGATGACCAAAGAGTCCTGTCTTTCTGACAAAATTAAGTATCTCTCTTGGTCTTAGGTTTTTAATATCGTCTTTTTCAGGAAAAGGTTTACTCAAGTAGTTTAATCTTAGTGTGGACAAGGCTTCACATTCGCACATTATGTGAAAAGAGTCTTCCTCTTCTACTCCATACTTCCAGCACAATGGTGATTCCGATACCCCCACTGCGTAAAGATGTTTAAACAAGTGACCATGTCCTGTTAGTAGACCAATCAAATTGCTTATTTAATGTCTAGTCATACTATTAAGATCACCCAGCAGTAGACCGGAGGTCTTGATAAACATTTTAGATTGTCTAGGTCAGCGGTCGGCAATAGGCGGCCCGCGGAGGGGAAATAATTGGACCGCCAAAAATATTTTACTTTAATACTGTTTTTTTTCAATATTTGTGAAAAATAAAATACTGTCTGTGTAAACCCAGAATAACTTGTTAAACAATACGCACCTAATAAAATTTTTTATCTATTTTTGTGTTCTATCAGGTGATTACGATAGCATTCATTGTTATCGCCGTTTATAGTAATAAACCTCAGCCCTAATAACACATCAATATAACATTTGAAATTTTCATCGCAACGCGTCCGTCGTGTTTAAATGTAATATTACTTACATACCTGTAATTCGTGTGCAATCGTCATCGCGTCCGTTATGTTATTTTTTAACGAATTATTAATTTTATATATGTTTTTATTGTGCTTAATATGTTTTCCAAAATACGTAAAGTTGATAATGAAAACAGAAAGTTCCAAGCTGAGTGGACTGAACAATATTGTTACACATTGCCAGTAAGGACATTTTACAGAAGGCATCATGCTACGCAATTGCACTTGATGAATCCTGTGATATTGTTGATTCTGAGCAGATGTCAATTTTTATGCGGTTTTTTGACGTTGAAAGTAGAGTATTTAGAGAGGAGTTGCTGACATTACTGTCATTTAAAGGCAAGACTCGTGAAAAAGATTTGTTCAAAACTTTTGACGACTTTATGATTAAATCAAATATAAGTTATGATAAAATCGTGTCTATTTCAATCGATGGTGCTCCTGTGATATTGGCAAAGTAAAGGGGTTTGTTAAGAGAATTAAGGATAAGAATGCTGAAATACTTTTATATCAATGCATAACTCATCAGACATTCTTGTGTGGCAAACTCAGTACAACACTGAAGGGCGTAATGGGCGGCTTTTGATTAAGTTAATTAATTTTATGCGGTCTCGATCCTCTCTTCAGCACAGGCAATTTAAACAGTTTTTATCTGAATGTGATTCGTCGTATTCGGATTTACTTCAATACAACAATGTTCGTTGGTTAAATAAAGGTAAAGTGATCGAACGTTTTTGGAATGTAAAAGGAGAAGTAATAGCGTTCTTGGTAAACTTGGATATGGAAGAAGCAAGGAAGTATAAAAAATTCTTAACAAACGAGTGCAATATGCTGTGGCTTTTTTAAAAGACATTCTTGAATATTTAAATGCACTTAATACTGAGTTACAAGGGAATAAAAAGTTAATATGCGATCTGATATTAAGTGTATATGCTTTTCGCCGAAAGCTAAAGTTATTTGAACAAGATATTAAAAATCAAGAATTTATTCATTTTCCAATAATACTTGAATATAAAACAAATTCCGACATAGACTGCAAAGTGTTTTTAAGTTTTTTGACAGATCTTGGTAAAGAATTTAGTAATAGATTCAACAATTTTACAGAGATTGAAAAACTGTCGCAATTTTTAAAAAAACCCTTACGGAGTTTCTCCAACGGAAGAATGGACTGACGTAGCAACGAAGTTGTTCAGACTTCCAAAATCTTCTCTTCAAATGGAAATTATCAACTTGCAAGAAGATATTTCATTAAAAATATACAAAACTAAATCTACTGAAGATTTTTGGGCAAAACATGTGTTGGATGTGAAGTATACGAATTGCAAAAAACTGGCAATAAGATTAATTACTATGTTTGGCTCAACATATATATGCGAATCTTCCTTTTCCAAAATATCATTTCTTAAGAACAAATATCGATCGAGGCTAACCGTTAAACACCTTGAAAACGCCCTCCGTATTAGTTTTTCTCTAAGAACCCCAAATTTTAAAAAACTAGCCCAGGACAAAGTATGCCATTTCGCTCATTAAACATAAAATTGTATGTTTGTGTTTGTATTGTAAGTGTGTTTTAAATACAAAAATTAATACATTTATTAACTAATATTTTAGACTTGATGTTCTGGACCTCGACTTGTTTTTTCAAATTTCCGGGACCTCCTTAAAAATTAATTGCCGACTCCTGGTTTAGGTACTACCAAGTACTTCCAGATTTTCGTGTGTTGTTCTCTGCACCAATTCTTGGGTAGCACTTTGAGCGATTGCTCAGTGAGTCCTACAACTAGTTCTAATCTAACATAGATGTTCTCTGCTCCTTTCCTAGATAGAAAGTCAGGTTTTTTATTTTCAGTGACACCGTTGTATCCTGGTACCCACGCTAGTGTAACTTTGTTGAACCTCGATAGTGATTCTAAAGTTTCCCTACATTTGAGGACTAGCTTTGAATTCACCTGGTCGTTACAGAGTGCTTTCAGAACAGCTTGACTATCACTTAAGATAGTTATCTTTCTTTTCTTGTATACCAGCAAGTTCTGAGACCCTATCAGTATCACCATCACCTCTGCTTGGAGAACAGAGGGTGTTGTGCCCTCGAACTTATCTAACAGAACTCTTTGAAAAATTTTACACAGTGATTGTAAACTAATTACATATTAAGTTCAGATAGTGTAACAACTCCTTGCAAATGATTTTGGTACAAGAGTTGAATTTTGTAAAATGTTTCAGCAATTATTAGATGAAAATCATGCAATTTTGTCTAATTTGATTATGTCAAATGAAGAATATTTTCATTTATGTGGTGTGATTAACAAACAAAACTATTATTTGTGACTGTATGGTGTGGTGTATGTCTGGTTATTTGGGTCTATACTTTTTGGAAGAAAACAATATGACTGTGATTGTAACAGCTGTACATTATGTGAAAATGTTGAACAATTTCTTTACAGCTGGATTACAGCAATTAAGAGTACAAGATCACAAACTATGGTTCCAAGAAGATTGTACTACCAGCCATATAGAGAGTATTTCATTCAATAACTATTCTTTAAAGAATGTTTCCAAATCTTACAATTTTGCGCAATGGTAATATTGCCTGGCCACCATATTCTATTGATTTCTTTTTTGGGGTTTTTTGAAATCTGAAAGTGTTCACTAATATACCACATACTCTATTAGAGTTAAAAGAAAACATTAAACAAGAAATTACAGCCATCAAGGTGCATATCCTACAGAGAGTTATGGACAATATGAAAAATTCATAGCCACCTGTTGGGACCTTCATATAAAATGAAGGATGCTACTTAAGTGTGATATCTGTTATCACAAAGATAATAGTCAGATTCTTTTTGATGTCAAAGTGTGCAACACGTTACTTCTTTATATAAGTCATGTCATTTTTTAGATTATTTAACTCTGTTCAATGTTACGCAATCTAATATAAGTATAATAAAATATAAAATGTTGTTTCGTTTTATTCCAGTATATATAAGAATATTACATTAATTAATGTAATTTTTAAAAGTTAACATTTTATTAATAACAATTAAATATATTTTCTTTATGTTGAATATATTACAATTTGTTACATTATTTTGTTTCATAAACTTGAGTAATAAACTTCAATTAAATTTCGACAGAACCCACTACCCCTCTTATATAATCATGGTAGACATATTTCCCTTGGACTCAACTAGAGAAAATTGAAATGTCTATTATAATTTAGAGATAACTCATTTTGGGGATAAACTAACTTATTTCCTTTATCATGTGCAACCTAGAATTATCAAACACATTGATTTTAAATTGCATGTTATATTAGACAGCACTTCTTAAGTTTTCTCAATTATTTCCATAAATTAACAAACTTTAGAAAACTTTTACAAAATTCTATTTTAAGATTCAAATGTATAAGTTAAAATTTAAGTTATTAAATTTATATATAATATATTCTTAATTAATTTTATAAACTTACTTCACCAAAATTACTACGGTGTTCAACAAAATCTTGTAACTGTAATCGTTTTTTTAAAATATCAAAAGGATATACACAAGTTTTAGATAGAATTCCAGAAAAAAATCCAGACATGAATTGTTTTAGACCATTTAAATTTTCATTACTATTACCTAAAAGTTTAATACAAAACATCTTAATATTACATTTAAATTAGATTATTTATTCAGAATTACTTTTATTAATGCTAGTATTGGTAACTAATAAATTTGAGATTCCATTGTATAATGAAAAAATGAAACCACCTTGCATTGAATTTAGTATCAATGAAGGAAAAAGACCTCTATAGAATTGAAATACACCAGTTTTGTATATTGATGTAAACACATGTCTCATATTAATATACATCTGAAAACATTATTAACATTCTTGTTAAATACTTTATTTATAGTGAAGTTATTATAAACATAGCATACAATGATGAAAATTAATTTTTTTTTTTAACATGAATTTTTAATTTATTTAAGTAACTTAGGTTAAACTCATAACAAATTAAAAAAAAAAAAAGGTCTTCAAATATGTTTCAAATTAATTATTTCAAAATTATTTGTTTAGTGAATTCAATTAAATTTAATAAATAACAGAACTCATTATTTATAAAAAATAAACCAGCATAATAGAGTCTTAAGTCGGGTTCCCGCAACTGATATACTTGTTAAGTATATCAGTGCTTGTACACCCGTACAAGTAATGAACAAAAACCAAGTATACTATTCTTATGACTGGATCAAATACCAAATAATTATATAGGGGGTGGGATCTGAAAATATTAATTGACATAATAAGTCATGTATCATTTGCTTTTTGAGTGCTGCAGTGTTTGGTAGTTTTAGTGAGTGATTTTAAATACATTTTTTAGTATTACTAGTTTTTTAGTTTTGATATTTTAGTTTAAAATTGCTCGATTAATTCATTTTCATTTAATTATAATCATCGAAGCTTTAAATAAAACTGTTTTTACACTTGTAGTTCTAATATAGCTTTATAAAATAGAACATGCTACTACTGTAAAATATTTTTCAGTACTAAATTGTATTAATCTTGTTTTTAGTACCCAACAACAATAGCAATTTGAGCAAATTTGAGGAGGCTAGTTTCCCTAAAAATTAAAGAAAGAGCACGACAGAGTAAAACTAATAGCGTTTCAGCTACGCACCATATTATAACACGGTATATAATTTTTTACTTGCAAAAACAAAGCAGAATTTTACAAATACAAACATTTTAGAAAAATATTAAACTATCCAATAATATATACCTTATACTTAATATTCATAAATTAATAAGTTATATAATTAATATATTATAATGCAGAAATTAATCAAATCAGAGCATTTTAATAAAATTGTGTATACAGAGTGATCCAAAAGAATTATTTCAAAATAGAGAGTGATTCTAATGACAAAAAAAAAATGTTGAATATCACTACAATCGATATGTTTTTGAAATCTACATCGTTAGAGCATGCTACTAATGCAGAAATTAATCAAATCAGAGCATTTAAAAAAAATTGTGTATATAATTAATATATTATATAATCAACCTTAACTGTTAAATTATATTTACAAATTGAATTTATTCAATTATACATGACATTTATACTATAAAATAGTTTTACCCATTCATTAAATTAAATTAACTTATTAGGTCTATATAAACCACCGCTATACTGTACAAATATAGATGGTTGGGGAAGAAAAAATTATGTTACTGATAGTCACCCTAAAAACACATATTGGCCAAGTACACAGATCTGCATGAGTGAACTACGAGTATAAATTTGTCAAGTCATTAATTCATTTGACTTGTGTTACATTTACTGACAATCGGCGGGAAACTGACAAGTGACGAATATTTGGCAAGTACAACAGTCGTAGGAATTTGGCTTTAGGATAGTGAAATCAAAAATAGATGTTATCTGATAGTGATTAAAATCACTATCATGAATAAATAGTTATAGTATTTAAATTAATATAAAATTGATATTTAATACTTTTTTACAATATTTTTATGGAGAAATTATACAAAGTTATAAAATAGTTCTTTATTTTATTAAAAACTTTCTTAATTTGATTCTTACGTCAATCTTTAGTGTATTACTATTTTTAAGTTATGACATTAAAATTGTAATTTGTCATTATCTGTTTTATAATTACTCACCTGATTGGACTTTTGTGCAACTAATCGAGTCCGCATTACATCAAATGGATAAGATACTACTGTTGCTGTTGTTGAGGCTATGACACCACTAACAAAATGAATTTCATAGTTTTTACTTTTTACTATTTCATCATCTCTTTTAGATAAAAAATCAAGAGTTTGTTGAAAAACAACAAACTGAAAACAAGTTTAATTGTTATTCATTCATTAAAACATTGTATAAAATAAAAAAACAAATAACAAGAACAATATTATTAAATATAATTTCTATGTTAAGTAAGAAAATAATTCAAATATTAACTTAGAATTAATAAAACTATAAAATATTATATTAACCTATAATAAAATAATTTTTAGCAAAAAAACCAACATTTTTAATATTCATAAGTTATAGCAAAAACATTTCATCTAACAGGAGTATTTTTTTTTCAAAATATATATACATATTATATAATATATATTTTATACTCAAAAAAATAGATATGAAATTAAGGTTGAATTTTAAGTTAAGTTAAACAAAAATTTTTAAGCTTTTGATAAAATGAGAAGTAAGTTTTTTTTTTCAAGATCGCACATAACTTTGAGAATGAAAATTAAAAAACAAAAAATATGATAATATCTTATTTATTATTATTTTATTACTATTTCACTATTCCTATCATTATATATGATGACAATTAAATTCACCTGAGTAAAACCAAAAGTAATCGATAATAATTGACCAGGTAAATGTCCTTTCCACAATGCTTTAAATCCTTCTTCTTTACTTATAAGGTAAATAGACTGAGAAATAGATTTATATTTGGATATAAATGAATTTTTAGATAAAGGTTCAACTTGTAACTAAAATTTTAATATATAATAACTAGAATTTTAATATTGAATCATAGTTATTTTAAAAGTAGGTAGTTCTTTTTAAGTTAGTCATTTTTGATATTATTGAGTACAACCAAATTAATTTACCTGAAATCTAATTTTAATAACATCAAAAGGTTGTCCAAGCATACGAGTAATTGCACCACTGCATGCTCCTGCTGCACTATGCAAATACCAAGATGGTTCTACAGACTTATTATCGTGCGTCATAAATCACAATTTGTCTATTATTTTAAGAAAAACGAGTGTGAAGCTACCAATTCGTGGTCCACCAACTTCTTATCACTAACAAATATTGGTTACCCTTCGGTTACCAATATTTTATTGAATATAACGCTTTTTCTAACCGATAGATNGTATGTATGTACTGTAAAATGTACATATTAAAATTATTGAAAAAAATAATAAGTCTTTAACAATTCTATCATCGGCTTTTATAGAAAATAATTCATAATATTTTAAATATTAATTAGTAATAATGATCAATTGATAATTGATCAATTTACTTTACATTTCTTTTTTTTTTGTTTAAACAACAGAGTTAAGGATCAACATTGTACTAAAGAATAAAATGTTATGCACCACAATTTATCTATTTGGTGATTGCTCGGCGTAGAGCGATTACTCGGTCAAAGTTATCAGTCTTATGATAAAAAATGCAATCTTACAGATAATCTATTTATCGTTTTATCTTATATGTGATAACAGTATAATCCAGGACCTTTTTTTTTACCCATGACTTTAATTATTGCAGCTCGTCCCGAAATTGCCATTAGGCATTAATTCAGGGCGATTCACGTCTCTCTACAACACACATAACAGCGTAGCCTCCCCCGATAGCGAGATCAAAAATCGGGACCGTTGACCGGTCTGCACAACATGGAACTGTTTCAGTTTCAGGTTCACAAGACCATCTTATAAAAACATTGAAAACACGTGTACGATATTCTAAAGCGATGGTTTTTACCAGTGCTTTAGACCCTACTAAACCGTGCGGCGTAGCGGACTGTCTAAGACATTCGGTCGATTCTTTACAGTACATAATCGATTTGGCGAACGCCTGTAAGGTACTCCATGCCTCTCTGACATCAAGACTACCATAGACCAGACTTGGAATGTGGAGCCTAATTGGGACTCGTTTAATCAGCTGTGACATTACTTGCGTGAGACGATAAGTCGGCATGCGGAAGTGACGACAGGATAATAGTCGCCATCGCTTGCGGTTACCGTTTGGTAAACCGAAACGCCTCAGGACCCCTAACAGGACTTCTCTGTTTTTGGGCGAATACTCGAAAGTATCCGCCCAAACTAGGAACCGGTACAGGAGTGCACGACGCTGACTAGCAATCTGAACCGCGACTCTCTCATTTGATCAGTTTCGGTAGGAGACTTGCCAATCGGTTCATGACTTTCTGGGATTGCTGGACCACACGTGTACGTGTAGCTCCAACACAAGATGTTTGTCTATGACGAAAGTTAAATACGTCATGGAGTCATGGCGGTAACTGCGCTGAGCGCACAGTCTGCCAGAGATGTCTCAGCCACCACCAGCATGTCGTCCGCGTAGCAGATGACGCGCACGTGAAGTAGTAGTGGAATGCGAAACACCGATGAAACGAGTTAAAAATAATTCAATGTACATAAACATGAAAAAATAAAAATTATAGAAAACTTTTTAAGATCTATTGGGCATTAAAAACACGAAGCATATACTTTTTTGTAAAATTAATCTTGTAATATTTTGGATAGAAATGAAATGGTTGAATCATCTAAAATCATTGTAAATTTAAGCTTGTTTAATGTAATGTCTAATTAAAAAAATTTAAAAACGTTTCCATGAATTATCTTCTATGAGTAATCGACCAAGTAAAAAAACATGTAATTTTTGGTAGAAAATTGCCAAATAGATGATAAAAAAAAAAGGTTATGTACCACGGCGTTTTTAGATATACACCAGTTCAAACTGTACCCAAACAAACTATATAACCATTTTATGTATTAAAATATTGTAACTCAATAAGTACTTATCCTAAAGTTGTTCTTATTAAATTTTTTGTAAGAAAAACTAAAACCAGCTGTTTTAAAAATATATTATTTTTTTATTTTAAAAATAAATAATAAAAAAATGCTTTTAACGTATATTTCAAGAATGCAAAATTGATTTTATAAAAATTACAGCTTAATTTTTTTTGTATCAAAAGTTATAAGTTGGATCTATCCCAAGAGTAACTTATTAATGTAGCAACGGGATCCTTGAAGTCCGGACCTTCTAATGGAGAAGGTCTACGTTCTAAAAGCTATCTGAACTACTCAATATTTTTAAATACGTCATTGATTTAATTAGTTATATATGTTAAAAATATTTTAATGCTTCAAATATATATTTAAGTGATTTTAACCACAATAATATTATTATAATTTCAAACTCACCTCATAAACATGTTTCTAATAGTGCATCCCAGTCAAAATACACTTTAAAAATAAGATATCAAGTAATGACTGATACTTTATTTTGTAAAATTCACAAAAAAATTAAATTGTTTATAATTGTCTATTTATAATATATAAAATTACTTTTGAATAAGTTTATAAAATTTTAAAGGATAAAAGAAGAAAACAAACTTGATTTTTTTAAAAACTACACTGTAAGTAGATTTTTAATTAGTTCCAAAATTAGGGTAACATCATAATAATTGGATTATACATAATTATTAAAATTACTTTTTAACTATAAATATAAATTATTTGTATGTTATCATCAGTAACTAAAATACACTTTTATGATAATATTATACACTTATATCACATAATATTTATTATAAATCTAAGGAAATTTTTTTAAGTACAATCAAGAATAATTTCTTTTTAAAATATAACGCAATAATTTAGATATCTTAACAATTTGATTAATTTTCACTTATACTTCATAAGAGATAATTAAAAATTTTATTAATTGATTTTGAAATATGCTTTTTAAATTCATTTTTAAAGAAAATTGTCCATGTTTACTTTTAAAATTTACTAAACGAATTATATTTAATTATTTGATGATATGATTTCAAATTTGTCAAAATCGAGTTTTGATATTCTATGATAAATAAAAAAAATAATTTATATAGATAATAATTTCCAACAATCCAATTATGAAATATGTTATATTTTTTGATTAGTAAATTATAGATTTTTTTTATTCTATACATCTATAATGCTAGTAAAATAACAATTTAACAAAATATTAAGTAATTAAAATTTATTTCAGATATTTATTTCACAGCCATATGGTTAAATAATCAATAATAAAAAATAAATCATTACATCAATTGTGTGATGCATGAGCACCATTCATGTAATCAATCCACCTATTAGCTGTGCTTTTTAACACTGTTGCGTTATCTAAAGTAGCTAATAAAAGTAATTGATTAATATGTGTAGCGTGGTAATCCCACCTGGCAATATTTGGTGATGTTTCAAGTGTCAAATGTCTGAGATCATATGCTGATCTTGAACCCATATCAAACATAAGTAACAAATGTTTTAAAGACAACATTCCTTCATGCCATAATGTATAAGACTCCTGTGCTATCTAAAATGTAAAATTAATGATAAATAAAAAATTCTAATAATGTTCTATATAGAAGCTACAATATAAATTAAAAAATTAGTCTAATTGTTAGAGCCTGGAGTGCACTTATAAATTCGTTTTGAGCTACTTGAAAAATTGATACTAACTTTATCTATATAAATAAACAAAGTAAGTATAATAATTTAATAAAGAATATTGTGCATATAGTGTTCACCATGAGAGCAACAGTACAGTTATTTGATATTCTGCCAGATAAAATGTATGCACGCCCATTAACAAAGATAAACATTAAACTTATCTATAGCATAAGAAATCTTAATAGATATAAAAGTTCTCATTTTATCACACTACAATATTTGCTATTTGTATTTGTAACATATAAAAAAATTAAACTAAATAAATTATATTTTAATATCTTATTCATATTTAAAATGTTTTTTAGCTATAATATATTACCTGAGAACCATTTGGAGCTAACATAAAAAGGTCATATAAACCAATAAGTGAATACATAAATCCATTTAAAATGAATATTGGAGGAATTGTTGGATATTCTTCGTACCAAGGATAAATATCCATAAACTTAGCTAATACACCTCCATTTTTACTTTGGACTTTAAATGGTTTAAGTGCATAATAAGCAGACTTTAAGTAAAGTTCATTTCCTCCAGAATGATAGTAAGCTCTAGCTAATAATGATATAGCTTGTCCTTGGCCCATAGCTGATATCCTGAAAAAAAGAAAGAAAAACATGGAATCACATAAGTAAATTGAAAATTAAAAAATAATATATTTATTAAAACAAATAAAAATGTTTAAAATAAATATTAAATGTTTGTAAGTATATCATGTCTTTAAAAGTAAATATTTATTTTATAAAGATGAAATGAGGGAATTAATATTTACATTCTATAAGTGCAAGATTTTCAGATTATTGTTATTTTTATGAATTATTTTATTTTTAGTATTGATTATCCATAAAATTAAAGTTTAGCATATCAACTCATTATGTTGATTTTTATTTTTCGCACAAGTCATTTACAAGGAACCTAATTTCTTTGGAATTTTAAGATAAATTATATAAGATAAGATGGTCAAATTTAATAACTAACAACACTGTAAAAATTTTGATAAATATCTTACCATCCAGGTTTTAAAGGAGGTATTGATGGAAATATTTTACGAGTAACTGGATTTCTCCAACCTCCTGACTTTTTATCTTGATGTTTTACAAACCAATGTGCAGCAGCATAAAATTGTTTTATATGATCACTTGAACTTAGAATTAGATTATCTATGTACCCAATACCTACAAGTTTAAAGTCGCACAACTAAAAAACAAAACATATATTTTTTAATAAAATAATATTTAAGAATAATTATATTAATAAAAGTTGTTTACTTTATATTTAACACGCATCATTTTTACAGTTGACTTTTTTAAAATATGAAAACCTTTTTGTAAGTCAATTAGAATGTTTCTTGATAAATTTTTCCAAATAAAATCTTTATGACAACGTATTCCATGATATATATTATGACCCTAAAATTAATGGTTAAGATTTATAGGACAATAGAAAAAAGATAAAAAATTATCATTAGTAATTGATTGTATATGCATTTATAAATTTTAGTTGAGCCTCTTCGAGAAGACTTTAGTTGGTATAAATTTTCTTTAAGTTTATATACAAGCAACAATCAAAAAGTTAGTTTACTTTTTATAAATTATTATTTTTTTTTTCATGAAATTATGTGACAAAACTATTTGTATATCTTTGTCAAAGTTCTGACTGTTAAATAGACTTAAATATTGTATTTTTTTAGTAATAAGATTTCATCATTGAATCTCTAAATACACTTCATATTGAATTTCTTGAAGTTTTCAATGAACTAAGAACACTCTTATAAAAATGCTATTGAATCTGTTGGTGTCTCTCCTATATTTTTATTCAAGTGCAGATTTATTCTTTCTCTACCTATCACATATTTTTTCAATACTTTTTTAAGTAGTGGCTCATTTTCATTGATTTGGAAATCTACCTAAATTAATCTCATTCTTAAAAAAGAAATATGTCATTAGTTTTAAACTACTGTAGCATATCATTAAATTATATCTTACCAAAAATATTTTTAAAAATAATAAATAAAAAACTTATCCTTACATTTAAAATATTTTAGTATCATAACATAGATTTTCTAATAATAAATCATCATAATTATAAAAAAATCTTTTTCTAATAATCAACAAAACGATGTTATTTGTATTGATTTAAAAAAAGCATTTGATAGAGTGAATCACACTTTGTTAATTAATAAACTCAAGGATATTGGCCACTCTAAAAAACACAATCCCTTCAAATTTAATTATCATATACCTGACATTAAATTACATTATTCCATTTTAATTAATGATTTAGGAATTTTGTTCGTTTCTAAACTATTATTCAATACTCATGATCAGTCATAAAAAGAAATGCCTAAGCTATTTTTAGAATGATAAAAAGAAATTGCTGATTTTCATGATTCACATTCCATAAAATGTCTATATACCTCACTAATTTGTTCCTTATTTGAATATCCTTTATTGATTTGAGATCAAAACAATGCAAGGCATAAAGATCAACTTGAAAAAGTACAAGATAAAGTCCTCAGATGTATNCAAAAATCAACTTGAAAAAGTACAAGATAAAGTCCTCAGATGTATATATCATAATTGTTATATTCAAAGAACTCTTCACAATGGTTATGAGAATATCTTAAAATTGTTTAACTTAAAAATTTTAAAAATACATAGAATTATATCATACAATACCTTTCTTACTAAATTACTAAATAACGAGATTGATGATTAATTTTTATTAAATCAATTAAATTTCAAAATAAATAATGACTACACTTGTAAATTCATTTATTTTATACTCCTCAATTTTATAAAAAAAGAAAAGTCTAATAACCCAATTAATATTTTATGTCTTGAAGTTATCAATTATTTTAATAGTTACTGTTTAAATTATGTATTATTCTATTATTTTATTTACAATTATTATAAATTATCAAAGCAAGAATTATTTCATAACAATAATTTGTTTTTTAAAATATATTTGAGTAATTATTAAATTTAAAAAAAATCTACCTTAGCAGATATGAAAGAATTTGAACATATATAATGAAGATTCCAAACCTCATCTGAGGCTTTAATATCCTTTACCGTAATAACAATACTACTACTAGTAGAAACAGACAATGCCACATCAAAATTAATGATAAAATCTTCTTCACTATCAATTTTTATTATTATTTCTTCTTCTAAATTGTTTTGTAATGAAAATACAAAAATTATATAAAAAAAAAGTTAGAGTTATAGATTAAGTAAAAATTATCATTACCAATACTTGTGAACTTTAAAACACTGCTATTTCTTTGGATGTTAAAAGTAGTGTGTAACTTAGACAAATGTGGAATAATCCATTTAGAATTTAACAGTCCATCTTCTAATACTTTAACTCTAGGTTCCAATGAAGTTAGATTTTTACTATAATGAGATAAACCAAATTGAGCTATTTGTGTTGGGTAATAATAGCCTTGAGGATTCCATTGTGTTGATACAGGAACACCTATATAATAAAATTAATGAAACAAGTTTACATTAAATTTCAATATTAAAAACTAATGTTGTACCTTCTGAGGCACTAATACATTTTACCCGATCCCTTTCTTCCACTTTGTAATTTTTAAAATTTGTAAAAACTCCACGAGGATTATATTTACCAATTTGATGATAAATTTTTGAATAACTATGTGACCAATGAAATACTTTTTTGTTTTCAGACGTATCAACTAATTTTCCATAAATCTAATAAAGTTAAATTATTTTCTACTAATATAAATTATAATTTATAGTTAATAATTTTACCTTAATATTGAATTAAAACAAATTGTTATCTTACTGTCAGTTGCTTTTGTAGAAAGATAAGTAAAGTATTGAAGTATAAATAAGGCATAATAGATAAATAAATAACAATGGTTTTACTTTTTTATAAGTGATTAGCAGCTTTATATTTGGGTACTTATTTTAAAATTTATAAGAAAATATTAAAGTTTAATTTTTTTTTCAAATTATATGAATTTTCAGTACTTAGGTCAATTGGCCCTGCCAAACCTCAAATATTCATACCAAAATTATACTTATACAAACTAATAAAAAAAATAAGGAGCTCTATTAGTAGAATCAAAGCTCTTTGAATGAAAAATAAGGCAACTCCATTTTTTTTTTCAAAATCAGATTTCAACATATCTTATTTAATAAAATGATGAATATATCTATCCTAGGCAAAAATAGATATAAAAAATAATAATAATAAAAAAAAAAAAATCAATATGTTAAAAGTGTTTAGTTTTATAGCTTCTTGAAATTTTTTTTTAATTTTAAGTTCAATAAATGAAGTTAAATTATACTTGCAAGAATAAATGTAAAACTCCATCATGAATAGATCAAAATAAGAGTTTGCCCAATTTTTAATATGTTACAACAATATGCCAAAGTAGTTGATTTTTTCAATTATTTTAACTTATACAATGTTGATGAAGCTTAATTGTGGATACAGAAGAAGTTTTTCTTTATGGAGAAAATTATTTTTGTTAGTATGAGAGTTATTTTTTAAAAAGAAGGCTTTTTTATGAAATAACACCAATTTTACAAGAGGGTTCTGTTCTTATAGTCTTCCTTATATTTACATTTGATTCAGCTACATTATTTAAATATAAATCATTTATTTATTACATAATACAAACCTCAAAGTATTTTTTTAAAAACGAAAATGGTACATAAACAATATCTCCATTCAAGAGACAATCTATTATATTGTTGTTTCCATTAATATAACAATCTATTGGTTTAATGTCATATACTAACTGAGCCTATAAAATAAAAACATAATTATTTTTTTAATNTACTAACTGAGCCTATAAAATAAAAACATAATTATTTTTTTAATTTATCAATTAAATATAACCCATTTAAATAAAAAGTATCATTAGTAAAGTTAATTTTTTTAATAGTTTAAATGGCTTTCAGAAAAATTAAAAAAATATTGTTAGTTTTTTAAGTATAACACAAAAAAACTAAACAATTAGTATTACTTGATATAAGGGTAATCAAAGAAAAATATAAAAACTACAATAAAATGTCTAAAATATATTAACATAGTCTTCACAAATTTAAAATAATTTTTTTAACATACATCATAAGTTAGTTTAAATTTATTTGAAAATAGCCTATGATTTTGTCCAGAGCAATTCGACCATAGTGATAGCACACTAACTGAGATCAATATGATCACAATCAGTAATAATGTTCTTATACTCCTTATATTTAACCTCATAATTATTTTGAAGTCATTTGATTTGTAGCTATGGTATTTCTAAAAAATATATATACATATAAGTTTTTTGAATATTTGTATATTATACATAGGTTCATCTTTTTTCTATTAACATTATGCGAGCTTAGTATTATTAAGGATTTTTTTATAAGGGATAAACATAAGATTACTTGTATTACTCCCTATAAAGTATATAATGTTGTACTGTAACAGTACGAAAACTATGCACTACTTTATCAAAACAATTTTGCTGACTGAGGGAACAATTTTTTGATTAATGAGAACCTTTAAAATATCTAGTTATGTGGAAAATGTGAAATTACAGAGTAGGACAAGTTTCACTCAACAAAACAATGAAAAAGTCATTTTGCACCAATATGCCACATTAAGATGGCAACAATTAATTCACCAACTTCAGTAAGATATTTTTCAAATGGAGAATATGGTGACTATGCCTTACTTAGACAAAGTAGACATTTAACAGCTATGATTTTAGAAGAATTGAGTATTATAGATTTATTTAATTTTTTTTTAACCTTAAATCACAAGGAAAAATAGTTTAACTTATAATAGATTCTTAGGTACACGAAAATAATTAACAGATTATTTTGCTATTTTGATGTAATAATAAATATTCTTATTCAAAAAGATATTCTCTTTGACGTATTATATTTTTAATACAAAATTATGTTTACCTATAAAATCATAGGGATGTAAACAGCAAACTTAAGTAATGACCACATAAAAATGTATTCATAACACTTCTGCAGCTGCCTAATTTAAATTACAAGTGTACTCTTTTATGACTTAACAAATTAGTAAAAGGAACACACGAGTTACTAACAATTAATAAATGCATAATAGTTAAATTATTTTCAAAAGGAAAACATAATTTACAATAAAAATGTTATTATATACTTTTAATTGATAGTGAGTGTCTGATAAGAATAAAATGTTATTGTTTTTAGTTTCTTTGATAAATGTGAACTGATGAAATTGTCATTATTTTTATCAATTCTGTGATAATTTCGCAAAATAATAATTTAATAATATATTGTGTAATATACAATAATGACACAGATATACTACTTATTTTAATAAGGTATAAGTATTATAATAAAATTCTATACTATTTATTATAAGGAATCAATTGTATGTGAATATATAATATTCAATATATAATATTTATTAATCTATCCTTGTAACAATCAATTCTATCTAAAAAATTCAGTTGAAAAAAAAAATTTTGGTTTATACGTTGCTCTGATACTACACCGACGAAGTCACAGTACAAATATTTTACATCAAGTGAAAATATAAGGGAGATTGCTGTAATTAAATATTTGATGTTTTATTATTTAATCCACCCTAACGACCATTCGTCAGTATTGTGAAAAATATAACAAACAATTCGCTGATATTTTAAAAATATTATATTTATTATTCTTAGGTTTAAGCGAATAAAAAAAAATTAATTAGTAGTTATAATTGGTTATTTATTATAATTGTAACCGAATATTAAATAATATCATGATTTTGTACTTACATTATCCAGAAATATATATTTTTAAGAAATTAAGTTCCTTATAGTCCCTTAGCTACATCTATAGTTTTATTAAACTTTAAAATGTTCATTCTTGAATTAATTGTTTGGTAATTTTAAGAAACACAAATTTCGCATGTGCATACAATTTATATTGAGTAAGTTTTATTGATTAAATATCTAGGTATAAAAATGTTTGTTATTGATTCTAATAATAAAATAAAAAAAAAAGTTTCTTATTTCATTTACAGATATTAACAAAATTCATTAAACTGAATTTTATATGATTTAATAATTTTAAATTAAATGGTTTTAGAAAATTAAATTTTTAATTGTAAAATTTGTATCAAAATAATTTAATATTGTTCATTGCATAAACGTTGTTCGAGAGATTTTTGCATGTAAGCTTCCAATGAGTGTTGGATAAAGTGTGGCAATTTTTGTTCTACTTGTGATTGGAGTGTAGTGGCCCAATTTTCGTTTAATCTGTATTGTACGCTTGGGATTTCGACCTTAGTGTAATATGTGCCACAACGTTGGTGTTCGTTCTTGGTAACGATAACTTGGATTTTAACGTTCTTGATGCTGAAATCAATGGATTGGGCAATGGTACGTTGACCGTTGGCATTGACAATCAAGTCTCCATTCCATTGAAGTTGGTCAAGATGAATGGTATAACGGGTTTTGTATGTGTTAATATTCTTGCGAGTGAAAGACATTAATTCAATTTTTTGGTTAGCTTGGTCCATGTATCTGGTTCCAATACTTTTAAGTTCGATAGTAAAATCATCTTCGGTCCACTTCATGTCGTATAATTTAGCTTGTTGGCCGTTGTTGAGGGAGTAGAGAGGTGTGGTGATTTCAGCTTTAAGTTGGGAGATTATTCCCTTGTGAGTAGAGTTGTATACTTCAGCAGACACGGCATTTTGAAGTTCCCAGACAAGATTTTTCTTGATGGCACTATCAAAAGCAGTAGTTTCACGGTTTTGTTCATTTACTACGGTAGATTCGGCGTATTCAAAAGTGGCAGGCTTGAATCTGTATTGGCCAACAGTGAAACCAGCGGTGACATTACTACGGACTTTGTTTAAGTCTACAGTGAATGCACCATAATTGCTTTGGGGCAAATCGGATTTGAAGGCACCTTTGGCTCTTAATTGGTCAAATTGGTACTCTACAAATACAGTATCGAATTCGGGCTTGATGAACATGTACATCAAGTCACCGTCATTCAGGTTTTTCAATTGAGTGTTGTAGAAGTTGACGGAATTGTGTTTGGTAGACTTAACGGCGACGTTCTTAATGTATAATGGTTCTTGTAAGTCACTCATTTCAGAGTACTTGCTTACTATTCTTTCTAATGCGGCGATCTTTTCTGTTACGGCGTTTCCAAGTGTAGCAGATGAGTCATAAACGTTCATGTTGTAGTATAAATTGGCATTGTGTACATTTTTGTTGTTGTTGTAGTTAAATTCTTCTTGGAAGACAAGTTCGTCCAAGTTCTTGAAGTTATTTTCATAATCGTTGTAATGATTTTTGTCATCGTTGTTGGTGTTGTGGTAGTTGTGGTAGTTGTGGTAGTTGTTGTAGTTATTGTTGTTAAACTGATTATCGACTTCAAATAATTCTTGGCTTACACTACGACGACTTTCATCGTAATTGTTGCTGAAGCGATTAATTTCACCTAAATCATAAAATATGTAGTGGATTATTTTATATTATTCGAGAAAAACTTAAAATGTATAAAATATTTATTTTAAGTATTAAAAAATTATATTATGTCTTGATATATATACTTTAAAGCGTGTTAATTTAACCATTAAGTGGTATTATAAATATTAAATGTATTAATAATAAAATTAAAATTAAAAATAGAAATATATTAGATTATTAAGATTTATTGATAAAAATATTGTCTATTGTACATACTTCCAAATCTAGTAGCTGCTGAAACTTGAAGAGCCACGAAGGCAAAAAGTACTGATATAACAGCTAAAATTACCTTCATGATGTATGTAGGATTTACACAACTGATGGAATGATTTTTTGATACTTCAGTATGAATTTATATAATATGAAAATTGATGATCACAGAAGAATTCTTCTGATTAGATGCCTTTCTGGATGTGTGAAATGCATTAACATCTTTATATTTTTAAATGATCAGCATAATTTTTATCTGCATATTGGCTTAAAATTTTGTATTTTTTATTACCATTCGTAACATATCTGCGCTTTCCTCTTTAACTTTAATGTAATTTATACATTTCATAGTTAACATTATTTTTTTAGCGATTCATTAGAAAATGCAATCATTTAATGAGATAATAATAATAAACGCATATTTTTTTTATTTCTAACATATTACTAATGAAATATTGAAGTATAATATGTACACAGTGATTCTTTTATCATTTTTTCTTAATTAATCAAAAAATAAAGATTATGCTAATAATTTTTTTTTGTTCTTTTGGCTACAAGTTTTTCTTAATTTATAAATCATGAATTATATTTTTACATTAATCCCTTATACCATATACTGATGTCAACTTTATTTTTAACTAGCTTATTTATCATTTTAATAAAAATACACAACGATGTGAATTTGCACATTACTATTAGTAGGGATTTTTGGATTAATTTCTGAAGCATGAACTCACATTTTCTTTATAATTTAAACTTAAACCATTAAATTATTATATTTTTTTGAAAGAATGGAAATTAAAATAAGGATACTGATCTCTCCTTTCTATATTATTATATATATTATATATTATTTGCTCTAAATTATAGGCGTTAATAATTGAAAAAATTTGAAGTAGAAAATTATAATACAAAAAATAGTGATTATTTCACTGAAATATTTGTCGTTTAACTTTGGGGACCTAAATATATGAGACAAGTCGTTGGGAAAAATTGTTTTTATTCAATTGTAGAACATTATATAACCTTTTATTTATTATATACATAAAGGATGTAATATTTCCAGAATGTGTTTAAAGAAATAATAAAAAAAAAAACGATAACACAGTAGGGTCGTGACACAGTGTGGACGTGGTACAATTGGGACAAGTATAGATGATATCTGACAGTAATTAAAATAACTACTATTATAAGAAAAGCTTCAATGCAGATTTGTAGATAGTGTTTAATTTTAAGAAATTGGTGGATTATACCAAAAGCACAATGAATTCCTATTTCCTTCATTATTCCTGATAAGTAGTTCTTTGATTTATAAGTATAATATATGAATAAATATTTATTATAGCAATTAAGTATAGTATGAAATAGATATTTAATAATTTAGTGTTGTAATTTTTACGGAGAACTTATAAAAAATTATAAAGTTGCTATTACTTTTATGGCAAACTTGTATAAAAATTGAAGGGCTTGATACAAAACTTTTCAGAAAGTAATTTGTTGTAAAGTGGAAAGAAGCGTCTGGAGTGTATGCGATAAAAGAATTTTAATGAGACTGAAAGGTAAATTTTATAAGACTTAGTGAGATCAGCTATGATGTATTGTTCAGAGTGTTAAGCTGTTGACAAAAAAGTAGATCAGAGGTGAAAATACTTAGGTGGATGAATGGAGTGACTAGAGAAGATAGGATAAGGATCGAACATATTAGAGGGAGTATAGGTGTAGCGTCAATCGTAGATAAGATGAGAGAAAATAGACTTAGATGGAATGGTAATGTTATATGGATAGAGGAAACAGAAGCTGTAAGAACAGCTATAGAAATGAGTGTTGAAAGAAGAAGAGGTAGAGGAAGACCAAAAAAGAGGTGGAGGGATGTAATTGAATGCGATTTGAGGACGGTTGATGTGAGCATATATGATGTGAGAGATCTTGTTAAGTAGCAGTTTAGGCTAAGTGTGATCGACCGCAAGTAGTTGGAATTAAGGCGAGGAAATAGAAGACTAGCGGGACTGTATATTGGTAAATTTTGAATTTTTGTGTGAACCTCGTAATAGTATTTTGTTACACTATTAATAATTACTATTAAAAAAAGATACAGTCGTTTATTTTGGGTAATGCGTAGAAATGTGCATATTAATAGTAATAGTAGATCCTTGCATGGTTCGGTTTGAACCGGTCCAGTCGATCCTAAAATCGAGAAAATAGTCCACTTTAAAAATATTATAATATTTAATGTTTAATAATTAATTTTGCAATATTATTTAAAAACTTAATTTCTGCATACAGTAGAGCGACAAACATAAAATATTAAAAAAAAGTAATAATTTTTATCGCAAATTGTGATATCAAGTTGACCTACATTCGGATCAAATTGACTTCTGATAACAAAACCTATCGTTTAATGAAAAATAATACAAGAAATATTAATCGCAGACTAAAATGTATAAAATAATGACCCACGTACTACCAGAATTTTCAGGAATCCCGAAATCCAGATATTTAAATTGCAATGTAAATGTATCCCTACAAAAACTGTTATACGCTAAGTAAAATAATTTTTTTTTTTTTAAATAGCTATAAAAGTTGTGATATATTTTTATAGCTAATTTTTAAATTATAGGTATAATTTGTGTAAAAAATTACTAATAAATGCTTTAACTTANTAATTTTTAAATTATAGGTATAATTTGTGTAAAAAATTACTAATAAATGCTTTAACTTAGCTTGGTGTATTTTGTTACATATTTAAAAATACACTAACAATTTCATATTGTATTAAGTACATATGACAAACTATCAGTGAAATAAAATGGAACTTATTATGTATATTTGCGTACAGGAAGTAATAAACACAAATGTATGACTCCATTTTTTTAAAAATCAATGTATTTTTCTTAAATAGTTTAGGATTATTTTATCAATTATTTTAGAGTAGGACCAAGCATCGTCTATATACTCAAATTAACATAATTAGTGCCACATATTACATTGTTATATCACCACCTAAAGAGCTGTTTTTTTTTTATGGGGCAACATAATTATGAATGAATACTGTCATTAAACGAATATTAGTTTTTAATTAAAATATTTTCTAACTTGATTTTAACTAATTGCAGTTTTTACAATACAGAAAAATGTCTAAATTATGTCCTATTGCATTATCAATTATACAATATTATATAAGAATAAATATTTATTAACTTTATAAGTGTGGTATTAAAATATAGATTAATAAAAGAAATAAATTTATCTTTTAAATACTCTAAAAGATGAACAATTTTTAACTCTTTATTCAATGGCGAGGAACACTACTTAGCGTTTTATACGCGGAATATGGCGGAGTATCTTTGTTGGGATATCACTCATTTTTTTTTATTGATATTAGTAGGTTTTAGGTTATTGTACGTTTAATATTTGAATTAATTTTTTAATGTAATAGTGTATTATTATAAAATAAAAAATTGTTCATAAAATAATATAGTTTTATTAAAAATATCAAGCGCCAAAAGTCCGTTCAACAACAGTACCCAACATGAAATAACGTGACCGTTAAAAGTAAACAGGACATATTCATGACGCCACTATAACGGTCATTGACCAACACGTCACGCAATAAATCTAAAACATTATATCGGTAGGCTAATCATTTTGACACTATTGAGAATTTAAAACGTTTGTTAAAAAAATATTAGATTCAAAATACTCAACAATAATATTTGATTAAATAATTATTTTTTTCATATCTTCAGAATAAAACTCTTAAATTATAATATTGTTTAATAGGAACAATTATTTTTAATTTTATCATATGATAGTAAACAAAATTTATAAACAATTTTATTAATATTATTTTTGAATCTGTTGAATCACAAGTAAAGTGATTTTAGACCAACATTTCTATTCTTTTTTTACCGTTTTGAATACAGAAATCTTTAATTTTCTATGCAGTCACAAACCATTTTTAATTGACATTTTATGAAAAGAAGATAACAATAAAAGTTTGCGATATACTTAATGTGAGATAACAATAATAGGTTCAAATTAGATCTTAGATGTATTATTAATAGCAAAGTCTATTGGCTCATAAGACCATTTGTAATATTGAAGGATCTATTTCTTAGCCTCCTTCTCCATACTATAGTGACTATCAAATAATACTATACTATAATAATGTAATTGTAATCATTACTCACACAAAAATTTTTTTATTGACTTATGGACATTAAAAGTTTTAACAAAATCTTATAAACTGACTTTAGAAATACTAATTCATCTTCGATATTACAATCCCGCGTAATTAAACAACTACTAAATGCGGTCCTGTTTATTATTCAATACGTTTCATTATAACGTTTAACGCAAAAAATTGGGACCTCTTTATTTAGTTATTTTTTGTATTATATTTTGTTTAATTAACATTTTATATTGGTTGAACCGACTGCATGTTGCGACGGCGTTTATTATATTTATTATCTACATAAGTCATAAGGTGCTGTAATTTGTTTGTATCGTGGAGATGGTCAGATGTGCTCACTAATTCTCACAAGGTGTATTTATCTACCTTGCTACTTTGAACTGGTTCGTGGACGGTGTTAGTGTCAAAAGTCAAATATTTAACAACAAAAAACAAACAAATATAACGAACTTAATGTTAATCGGTATGATTGGCGTATATTGTTGATTTGAACATATCTGACACTCTGTTTTAAAAAAATATTTTTAAAGTAAAAGTTGTGTTGAAAATAAATTATCTTGAAGTTATGTAATAATAACATTTTTGTTTACCTTTAAATAACGAGTGCATAAGGTTTACCTTTCTTTAGTCAATGGTTTAATGGCTTTGCGCCGAGTTTGTAATAAAATGTACTTTTAGCGCTTATCAGGCGCGAGAAGAATAAAATTATTTTAAAAATGCTTAGTTAATATAAGAATAAAAAAATGCGTAACTCGATCACTTAATTTTTATTTCAAATTATTCATAGTTCTATACATAAAAAAAATGTATTATTTAAATAATATTTAGTGCGAAATTTATTGTATTTACCATATCATAAACTTATTTTTGAGTAAATATTAAAGTAAATATTAAAGAATGTTTTTGAAGTAAAACAAAGTTCATTTACAAATGGTCCAGATATACCGATTTTTAAAAAGGTTGGCCAATTACAATTGAAAACATTCGAAATCACCTAATACAATTCCGTTTCGAAACTTAAAATTTCAATTAAGTAGATATAATTGAGTTTTTGGGCGCAACATCTGATGGTACAATATTTCATTAGTGGTCCAGTTATATATATATTTGTTTAGTTTTAACTAAGCACTTTAAACATAATTTTATAACTTATCTGTTGTTTATATATATATATAAGTTAACGTTTATTATAATATTATTACAATATTATTTTATTATCTCTTTATTTAAAAAGTGAACAAAAATTTATTCATACAAAATAACCCAATCGGTTTTTTTGGTTGTGTCTACCTCAAAAACTCCTAAAAAATAATTAATAATCTTGAAAAAAATGACCAGGAGCTGGAAGATAACATGGCTGCTTTAATTGTGAGGCTGCTTATCAAATCCCACCTTACACTAGGTTTATTTTCATAAATGTTTATTACTGAACTATTAAATATAGATGAGGGATAGATTTTTATCTTTTGCTTTAAATGGTGTTTTATAGGGTTTTATGAAAATCTCAAAAAAATCAATTTTATTGATGGTTGAAAAAGTCGGATTTAATAACTTTGCTTTTTAAGGATTACCTTAGTGTACATCAACTATCAGTTTTTCAAGGAACATTGACTCATTATTAATTAATTTTAAAACCACATTATTTCTATAATTATTGTTTATATTGACATGATCAAAATACATTTTTTTTTCTTTTACTTTAGTTCGTAGCTTAACTTAATTATTGCACAAAAATTTTATCAACACATTTTTTTCTTTTTATATTATTATTTCATAAAAACTACAATGTTTAACTTTTAATTTTTCTTTTAAATCCTACTATGTTACGGCTTTACGTCTTGCCCTGTAGGTTGGCAACCCTTTATTTTTCTTAATGCCGCCATGTAACAATACAAATTATCGTTCGTTGTATCCAAGCTTTAAATTTTAACGTGCACTCTTTAAACATGAGAAAACTTAATTGAGTATAAATACTGATTCGCCTTCTTCGCTATAATAGCAAAATTCCTCTTTTGAGGAAAAATAGTTTTGTTGAAAGTGATATTTTACTTATTAAGTAAGTAGATATAATTATTTCATTATACATGTAAAGTACTATCAGAACTATATTTAGGGGAAGTTAAATTTTAAACTTTTAAAGCTATCTTCTTTTTCTCATAGTTTATCAAAATGGTTGGGTTGAAAACAAAAAAAAAATTAATCTAATGGTAATTATTAAATTTTAAAGTTAAAATAGGGTAATGTAATCGTAATATAAACTACATGTAATACATTTAATTATTTAGTACTTTTTGCAATGATATACTTTTAGAGAAAGCAGTAAAAATATTTTAGCATAGTAGCTTAATTAAAAAATTTTAGATTCTAGTTTTTAAATATATTTTATTTAATATTAAAAGAATATTTTAAATATTATTTTAAAACTAAAAAAATATTTAATTTAAAAACCACAAAAATCACTAAAAAATCCAGGAATGTATTTCGGGAACAATGTTACCTTTACTAACGCTAAACTCAAAGTGTTTGAGTTAAACATTTCTTATATTTTTTAGTTTTAAATTAATATTTTAAACAACATTAGTCACAAGTGATCAATCCTTATTATAAAAATATACATTATTATTTTTTGCTTACAACTAAGAATTGTTTATTTATTATTACAGTAGAACCTTGATAAAACAATGTAAATTTCGATCTCATAAATAAAACGGGACTACTCAAAACAAATATATATATACAGGGTGACTTTTTTATCATGACCCACTAAATTACTTACAGAATAAAAATAATTTAAACATTTTTTTTTTGGTTATCTTTAGTTACACATTATTATTGAATCATTAACTATGTGGTATTTTTTAAGTTCATCCCATATGTTTAGTAACGGTGTCAACTTTGATTTTTTTTAATTGGGAACACTTATTTTGAATTTAATAATTTGTTTGAGTTTTTAATTTAATAGTAAATGGCATTTGAATTTTTAATATAACTTTATTCGTTTATTAGATATAAAAATTGAAAGTTTCAAATTTTTGAGTTAATATAATGTATAATATACAAGGGATTACAAATAAAGGTAGCTAATTAGTTTTTATGACGTCGCTATTCGTAGTTACACATCATTTATTATCAATGGTAGTAAGACACATTGTTGTGAATTTATAAATACACTAACTGTCAATACAGAAAGTATATCTATTGATAATCATAAATGATAATAAATACTCCGTGACTGTGTCGCTGTCACAGTCACATTTTGTATTTAAACAATGTGTTGAGCAATCCAAATAAATGAGTTTTATTGTTTATGGAACTACGTGTGGCGTGGGTTTATAAATTAAAGAAAGAACGGACTGCAACAATGTAGATATCATTACTTTGATAGGGATGATTTTGTAGGGATTAACATTTCCACAGAATAAATAATTTGATAAATCTTATAAACAATTTTGCGAACCATTGGTTATAAGGCTGAATTAATTAAGGTATTTAAATAAACAGAAATTTTAATTTACCGTGGTGCTTATAAAAGTTTTGACTAAGCATAGTCCAACAATTTTTTAGATCTGTGGCTTTAATGAAATAGCGACTGGCCATGATACAATTTAGACGGCATTTGCGTATATTTTGGTTCGGACACAAATGTTTGATGGAATTGAAAGATAGGTAGTATTACAAACTGTGTTTACAAGGTTACAGATACAGGAATGATTTGATTTATCCAATTCTACAGATACCTTCTCATTAATAATGTATATTATTATGTAAGAGTATGTTGTATCTATTAAAAATACATGCTTTTACATAAAACGAAAGTTCATTAATAAATATTATTGATCATGCAGTGTGAACAATGTCTCTACAAAATATATTACTTCAATATATAATATTTTTCGCTTCATTTATACTACTGAAAAATGTTCTCTTTTAAGTAAAATTTCTTAATAGATTATATTAATAACCTTAAAGTAATATTTACAAATAATAATTCTTCTAGAAGTTTACTAGGCTTACTCAATAAATATTTTTTGTAAATTCTGTTGCTTTGTAAATTATTACTAGCTATTTTTGCACGTTTTGTTGCCTATACGGTATATTTAAGGTTATTTTTTATACATGACGAGTCCATACTGCGTCGTTTGATATCAATAGTTATACTAATTAAATAACTTCATTCTTTTATATAAAATTTGGAATTAAATGTTTGCATTTATAGACTGGTATTATGTATAGGAACAATGGTAAACTAAGAATTTTAAGGACCACCCTAACCTAATATACATATCCTCAATTATAATAATGTACCTTTTTGGAACTCATTTTCTCATAAATGCCCACTTTAAAACTCGGTACTCTATCATACACTTACTCCAAAATACCATACACAGCTTTTTCTTCTTTTCCCTATACTTTTCTATTAGTTGACAATCATATAAAAGACTGGCTCCATCCTTGAGCCAGTTCATCTATCATTTTCCAAGCAAAAAACCAAAATGGTTATAACATATGTTATAACATATGTTATAACATATCTTAATATTTTGTCTATTATCTTTTCCCATATCTTGATACTACCCTTAAATGAATTTAAAGTCGGGTTAAGTTTGTTGTTAAAATAATTTATGAAAATTGTTTGAGAATAATGTCTTCAACTAGATATGATTTGTGATATTTTGTGATTTGTAATCATTAATCAAAATCGGTAAAATATGAGCTGAGAAAAAATAGCAACAGATAGAAAAAAATATAAAATAAACATCTCAGTAAAATTAATACCTTTTCATCAAAGGTGTAATATAATATTATTTAGCTAATATTTTAGCTTCACATCTAATACAAATTATTTATTTAAATGTATACAAGGAAAATATAGTTCTTTATAACACTTCAAATGTCAAGCCTAATGCATATCCGTCCGGCACGTCAGGGAATGAGAACAGTGTTGCTCTTACGTGTCATATATGATACTGTGACATCCATCACTTCCCAAGTGGCCTGGAAATTGGTAAAAATTAAGAAATGTTATTTTTTAAAGGATACATGTAGTCCACATAGAATAAGTATTAGTAATCTTTCATTTATTAATAGTATGGAATTTTAAGTTCATTTATGATTTGTTTTTAACCGAAATATCATCCTTTTATTAGTTATACATGTGCTGTTCTTAACAACAATGTAGAATTGTTAGGTTCAATATAAAATTCTAGATATATTTCCTTTACTTCCGCAAATGCGTGGTCACACTTGTTGAATTAACTATTGGTTCAAAGATAATATTTGATAATACTTAAACAGATTTTCAATATTTAAGGTGAAAAATATAGCCAGCATTGCATATTTTGGTTTATTCGGGATGGGTTTATCTTTGAAAAGTAGTAAAATTATCTTGTTTAATTGAATTTATATTTATTGACTATTGCTTATTTTAGGTGCTTGTTTATAGGTTTACTGGTAAGCGCTTACGTGCTTCTTGAATATATATAGATTTTGTTTTGTATCGTCGTGAAAATTAAAAGACATTACAATGTCGTGTAATAAGAGCTTAAATATAGTACCGAAGCAATTGTCATTACTAAAGGTGAAAAATACAGCGGTATTACCCACTTATGATAAATATCAATTACAAAATTGTAATGTATAAATAAAAAAAAAATTTTGTTCAAGCACTTTTCCATCAAAGAAATTTATGATAATGATGTAATTACTGTTAGATTGAAAATTATTTTGATAGAGTTTTTAATTTAAATTTTGTTATCATATACTTTAAAATAAAGTATTGTAGCAGAATTAATTATTTATTCATAATATTACACACAATCAGTAAAAAATTTAAGGTTGCTAAAATGATTGATTTCAAGTTGAAGATAAAGTATCTAAATCCTCTAGATTTATATAAAATATTTTTGTTATTTATGACTAGTTTTCAGGATATTTTATAAATCATATTTTACCACCTCATTAGTTATAATATATGTTGATTTGAATTTTTTGTAGGATTTAATATCGCACTAAATTGCATAGTGATATTTAAATTTTAAGGGACAAAAATTGAGTTACGACAATCTCCGATACATGTGTTGTAATGTTTTCAGTAACATAACGTTATTAGAAATTTAATAGGTTTTCAATAATATTTTTTTCAAAAATTCTAATGCGTTTATGTTTATACCTAGTTTTTCGTTGACTAAACAGTCTATTTAAGGTTTTATTACTTTGATGTTTTTTAGTTTCATGTATTTCTCGATTTATTAATTATTAAGTTTTTTTATAATTTATCCCTAATACCTTATTTTTTTAAATGCCAACATATATATATNATTTTAGAATAAAAAAACTTCCGAAGTAATGGTTCAAAAGTTTTCTTTGTCCACCATTTTTAAATTAAATCATTTTTTATTTTATAAGCTAGTTAGGTATGTATATGTTGCCATTATAAAATACATTTGACAACGTTATTAGATATAAATGATAAATAAAAAAAATTATTTTAATTGATAAATCGAAAAATATAAGAAACTAAAAAACACCAAAAATGATTTCATATCATAATTATTATTTTAAGAGAAATCTAGTGGATAAGATTGAATATCAAAAAACTTACCCTATTTCTTTTTGTTACCTCTATTTCTCATAAGTCATTAATAGATTAAACTTTTTTTGGAATTGGTAGCCCCCTTCAGTTTAATATACATATTAGATTATCTCTGTAAATGTTTATAACTAACTCTTAAGTTATTTAAAATTTTTTGTTTTTGCTAAAAGTGTTTAAATTGTGTAATTCCCCTCGGTCCACTAGGACTATACCAATTGACCTAAAATATAGACAAATTATTTGAAAAAAAAAATTAAAATAGAAAATTATATAGTCACGAAAAATGCTGATTTTTCACATTAAAATACATTTCTTGTTAATGTTCTGAGGCCTTATACATAAAATAATAATGAGTCAAGATAATTTTTTTTTTATTTATAATAAATTGCGTAAGAGATAATTTAACATATGATTAAAGTCTGGAGTATTTCTGGAATATTTCATAAATTTAAGCATATAAAATTCCACTTATGTTTCAAGTTTTGAACCCTTCCTATATAAGGGGAAATGGTCTATATAAAAAAAAATTGTATAAATTCATACATTTTTAAAAAATGTATAGCAATTTAAAATTAAAAACATGAAATATTACCACAAAAATAACATGTTTTTTCAACTTATATTATTTAACATAAGCTTTAATTTACCATTTGGTTAAGGCTCAGAGTTTTTCTCGATTATTTTTAAATTTGAAGTTGTAGAGTTTAACTATTCATGTAAACGTACTAATTTTTAATATTCTCCTGTGAGCATAGTAAAGGGTCAGATTTTCAAATAATTTATATCGAATGAAAAAGAAATACCTATATATATATGAAATAAATTATTTTGATCATTCATTTTTCAAAGAGTTATGACAGTTTTAAGAAAAAAGTATAAAGTATAAATTTACCGATTTTAAAAATTGTTGTTTTTTGGAATATTTCCCTCATTTACTGAAAAGGAGAAGAATTTTTAAAAATTTAAGGGTAATGTCTTCAATTAGTTACAAATTGTGATCTTTTAATTTAAAATCAACGAGAGAGATAAATTTGATGACTATAATCGTAACAGTATAAGAGCAACGAATAAAAATAGTGTAGTAAATCAATCATGTAAGAGAAATAGGTTTCTCTTTCACGGGCTCCTGGTGCTGGTGTACATTATACATTGTGTAATTTTATACTATCTGAAGATATTTATCTAGATAAATTTGTTTAAAGGTAAATTTATATAAAAAATACATTATATTTGATTTAAACTAGATGACAAGCTTAACGTAATTTAAGATAGAATTTATGTTATTTTAATAACAAATATCTAGATGTTTTATTATTATACGTTAATTCAGTCATTAGTTTAATGAAGAGCACATATGATTTAAGAAATATTGTTTAAATATTTGTTTGTCGAACTTTATTTATGTAAATAAATTCAATACAAAATATTAATAGCAAAGTGATAATATTTTTTAAAATTAATCAGTGGAACAAGATCAAATCTACGTGAGAAATGTTATGAAAAGACAAGAATTTATCTGCATTTTGTCTAGAAAAAAGACATATTATTTTATCTTTCATCTAAATATTTTTTCTTCAAATATTTTTATTTCATCTAAATAATTTCTTTTAATAATGCCGAACAAATATTTATTCAGTTCTCAATTAATTCAGATAAATTTATAATTGGAAGTATTTAAATTCCTCCTAATTCCTGTTCTAGTATTTGTTATATCCATGCACATACTTTGGAGACCATTTTTTAGCAATACTCAAACTATACTTACATTCTTTGTGGAGACTATAATTTGTCTGAAATTACCTGGGATAATGATGATATTGGTTTACTATACACATATATTTCAGAGAGACACTATATTTCTTACACAATATGGCTCATTTTTAGAAGATCTTTGAATGATGGAGTTTTCGCTTTTATAAATGGAGTTAGTCGTACTCTTCTCAACTGCAAATTGCTTTGTTTTGCGTATGACATGAAGCTTTTTTTGCAAATTAATACGCAAAAAGATTGTATTAAGCTTTAGCATGACTTACCCCCGGTTTACAACTTGGTTTGAGGTGCTGGGCTTGTTGCTAAATATTTCTAAATGTCAAGTTATGTCTTTCACTCGCTCTAAATCTCCCATAATATATTATTATTTTATCGGCAATTCTAACCTTACTCGTGATTATGTCATTGCCATAGATCTTGGCATTAAATTTAATGCTTCTTTAGATCGTTTTGTATTAGATATTCCTCATCCCAACATGAACTCACCTATTGCCTTATACCTTAATCTTTTCTCACTTGCTGATCGCGGAAAGGCCCTAGGTACTAAATTCTTAAAAAATTTGCTTGGTGGTAAAGTTGACTCTCCATCTCTTTTAGCGCTAATTAATTTTAAAGTTCCCCAGAGAAAATCCTGAAATCACGTTCACTTTTAGATACCTATCTGTTCTTCTAATTTATAAATTAAATTATCAAAAAATTAAAAACTTTTGAGAAAAAAAAATTCTAAGAAATCTAATTTTTTAAAAATGTATAAAATAATTTTTTTTTTAGAAAAATAAAAAATATATGATTATTAATATTAAGATACCCTTAAAATTTATTTTATAATTTTTAGTTAAAGAAATACAAACATCATGATAGTAAATGAATAGAAAACCTTATTGAAAACAAACAAATTACAATTATAATTAATAAATAAATCCAATGTTTAATTGCATCACTTAATTATACAAAATACGCATATCTTTATTTATATTTTATGGCATGTTTAATTACCTATTACATTATTAATAATTCGATAAGCCAATTTTCTTGTGAAGGTTAAAAGTAACTTTTTAGTACCCAAAATTAATGATTATTATCTTAATTGATAATGTGTCGATTATTGTGATTCAAATATATAAAGAAATAAACTTCAAGTTGGTGAGTTCATTTTTTATTTAAACTGTAATCGAATTTTAAATAAAGTAAATAAATTGTTTTTACAATCTTTTTTTTAAAAAAGTAAATTTTTATATTAGAAATTCCTCTTAAATTTGAGTGCGGTCGTCGATATATTGTGCTATCAAATATGTCATTACTAGTCATAAAAGATGACCACTTTAGTAATACATTGGATTATGTTTAAAATTGTAATATTACATTAATAATTTTAATGATTTATTTTATTTTATAATTAGATACAGTTACTGTAAAACTAAACAAATCACCAGTTAACACTCTTAATCTCGAATTTTTAGAAGAAATAAAAGCTCTAATAATAAAATTGAAAAATGAGGACTGTCGAGGAATGATTCTAACATCGGTATAAATTGAAAAAATTAATTTGTTAAATAATTTTGTATAGCTATTATGGTAAGTTTGATAATCATTAGAGACCTTATATATGGAATTATATTTTCGTAGTATTCTAGAATTAGTAAAAGCAAGGTCGAATAAATTATAAAATTAACCTTTTCTATGCAGCCTAGCTGGAAAATTAAAAATATTACTTTCACGAAAAGGTAATTTTTCTTAGTCAGACCCCGAATAAAATTACAGTTTGTATGGACATGTTATTTTTTAATATAACCGATTTAAGTTATAAAAATGGTTTTGTAATACGATTAAAGAGATGGTGGCGTAGCCAGGAATTTAAAATAGTTATAGTTTAAAATATCTCCAACTTATTTTTATTTTAAACTTTGTTTTATTTTAGTTCGTCATTTCCTTTTGGAGATAAATATTGCAATTATGGGAGAGTGAATTGCTCCAATGACCACTAATTTCACCTTAAGAAATAGTTTAAACTAAAATTTTTAGGTTCTTGATAAATAGTATTGAACCTTGGTTTCAAAGAACATTTGTTTTAAACTTGATAAGTTAATATTAATTTTCAGAGTTTGGCGAACATATTTTCAGCTGGATTAGACATTAATGAATTACACAAACCAAATCCTACTAGGTTAGAAAAATTTTGGACTACTCTTCAAGACATATGGCTAGAACTTTACTTATCACCTTTTCCAACTGTTGCTGTTATTAATGTATGAAATTTACTATTTTATATTCTATTAAAGGGTACATCTTTACATCTAAATGTTATATTTTATAATTAAACCGTCCAGTTTCAAAAGTGTGTTTATTCAAATTTTTTTTGTTAATTTGCCTTTTCCTTAAAAATTATCTTGTAGAAGATTATAGAAAATGTAAAATAAAATTTTTTTGGACACGTCCTTTTATAACTGGACGATTCATTAATCTCAGTATCTCTCTATTAAAATATGCAGTTTTAACTCCATAATGTAATTTTACTAAGAATATTTTTACATACTTTCAGTAATTTTTATTTTTAATAATCTTTGAATGTTTAAATATTGTATGGACATGGTTTCATTACAACACCTGTCTTATAAGTACGCCCAAAATATTGACAGTAAAAATTGATAATAATAGGATACTAATAAAATAAAACATTATAATATTTTTAGTATACTTTATAAATTGTAAATCAATTATGATTTTATATTTATTATATTACATTTTATTACTTTTATTGATCACAAAAGGTCAATTGTGATTAAAAGGTTATGATATACTTATATAAGTTTATGATAATTAGTAAATATAATTTATACATATTTTTAATTCTATATATTTATTTCAAATAAATAATGAGTTATTAAGTATAAATTAATTTAGTATTCTAAGATTTTAGTTCTTCTTATTGTTATTATCATTCTAAGTGTAGAAAATATCATTAATTTGTATACAAAGTTTTAATTTATGGAAAAATTAAAAAATAAAATTTTTGTTTACTTTTTATGAAACAATTATATTGAATTGTTATTTATGATATCTTAAAAATATTTTTTGAGTAATGCAAGGAAAATTGTGCTGCAATTTGAAACCTGGCGAGGGATTAAAATTTTTTTTTAAATTATAGGGTCATAGTCCAGCAGGAGGTTGTTTACTAGCAATGAGTTGCGATTATAGAGTTATGGTTGAGTCAAAGTTTAAGATTGGACTAAATGAAACTCAAATCGGTATTGTAGCTCCAAAATGGTAATATTTTATAATCAGTACATTAATTACAATGTGTTATAATCAAACATACTTAACTTCAATAAAATCATTTTAAGGTTTCAGGACACTATGGTTGCTGTAGTTGGTCAACGAAATGCTGAGGTAGCATTAACAACGGGTAAGCTATACATAGCTAATGAAGCGTTAAAAATAGGTTTAGTTGATGAAATAGCTTTAGACACTGACAAGGCTATGGAAAAAGGAAAACAGTTTTTGAATAATTTTCAAAAAATTCCGTGTAAGTAAATTGGTTGTTTTCATTGTTGTTCAAAACTTAATTTCAGAATTTATTTTAGCTTGGGCTTATAAAAAAAGTAAAGAAATGATTCGTCAACCAATTGTTCAATGGTTAATCGACAATAAAAATCAAGATCTTGAATTTTTTATGGGTTACATGCAATCACCAGCTATCCAAAAGAATATTGATGTTTACTTACAATCACTAAAAAAATGAATCATTGAAAAATAATGGATCACAAATGAATTTTCTGGAAAAATGACTTTTTATACAATCAAAAAGAATAATAATATTTACAGGAGTACCGTGTAATTGTTATATTGTAAAAAGACATGAAATTAAAATAAAAGTTTAAAAATGTTATTTTAGGTTTCAATGTATTTAGTACTATTTTATTTGTAGTAAGAAACACTTACAAAAAATCAGACGTGCTTTTAAATTATAAGAACTTTAATTTTTATTTTATGATAAATAATTATCCATTGTGAAATTAAAAAGTTTTTTATTTAAATTTATTATATATTTATTTTAGAAATTAAATATGTATTTTATTTATGAGTTAATTAATTAAACAAACGTTTAAAAATAAATAAAATAAACGTTTGTTTATAATTATTTTTTTCGGTTTCAATATTCTTAAAAAATGTTTAAATTGATTAATTTTTATTTATAATTATTGTTTTTTATAGAAGTTTTAATAAAATATATATCATCATAATTTGGTTTTTTTTTTTTAAATAATGATGACTATTATGCGGGGGAATTAAGCAAACCTAATTTTTTCATAAATTTGATTTTATATTAAATATATATATATAGACTAGTATCAAAGACAAACTGACACTTGACACTACTCGATTTAGTTTTAAGAGTATTCCATCCTGAAATCAAAGGATTTTTGTAAGAAATAATAATCAAAAACTTGTTTTATAAGTAATAGTCAGTCCAAAGTCTAGAGAAAGTGGGAAAAAATGTTATTTGATTATTGTCATTATCATTATCGTGTGTTATATAAGATCTTGCAAAACTTAAATAAATTTTCAATGATATTTTTATTCATAATATCATTTATTATAATATAGTATAATATGATACTACTTTATATACATTTCTTATTATTAATGTACAACTTAAATATTTTCTTATGCATGTATTCGAAATATGAGTATTTTAAATAATTACTTACATTATTTATGTTTCATTGATTTAAAGTCACTCGTTTATCAATTTCAAAATAAGAAATAAATATTTCTTTATTATAAATTGTGCGAACATTTTATCTGAAAAACAGCTATCTCGATATTCAATATTTCTTTATATTATTTATTATTATATTTATTAATAAATTAATTGAGGTATTCAGTCTATGTTAAAATTTTCTTAACATGCATGATAAACAAAACAAAGCTATGCGTTATTGTACAATTTGGTTTCTTAATTAATGCGTTACATCAGATTTCACCAAATCTGACCGCCAGACTTCCTCGAATTCTCATGAACATCGTTTATAGATTTCACATTTTACAAAATTTGCACCTAATTTTCACAAAATCTGAAATGAAGACACTTTCATTGAATCTTAGACAGTTGTTTTTAAGTAGTAGTAACAATTACAACAATTTTTTATTATCAAATTAAAATATGACAATTCTGAGATACTTGTATTATTTTTCTTAACGTAACATTGGTTCTAACAACTATAACTTTAAGTTGAGCGCAGTAAAATTTTAAAAATAACACAGCTCCACAAAAAAAAAAAAAATCGAAAGAAAAGTGCTAGTAAACAGGCCATGTTTACATTATGTTTTTGGTGTTGCTGTATTCAAATCTGAGGTTTGTTTGAAGACATCACATTAGGGTTTTAAAGTACATTAATAAATAATTTAAATATTTTCATTAATAAATTATAAACAATTCATCAAATCAATGATCTAAATAAAGTACTAATCTGATAATTATCAACAGTAATGTAATTACGTAGCAAATTATCGTAAATTAAACTCTTTTATTTGTTATTACGTTATATCTTTTAAAAATTTAACTTGATATATAATTAAAGTATTCAAGATTCGTTTGCACATTTAAAAATCATAAAGGAAAAAAATAGTGATATTTTGGATTTCCAAATAAATATAAATAAAAAACGTAATTGTCTAATGTTGCAAATAATATTTTCATTTTAGATCGTGCATTTTTTAAATAGTTATAACATATTAAAGTTGAAACTTTTACATTAAAAACATTTTACAAATAAAAAGAGTTGAGGGTAATATTTTAAACTATTAATAATTCGGTTATTGACAAAATTAAATTGTAAAAAATACGTGTACAAATTTATTCTTGTAATTGTTTTTTAACTTTCTTAATACTTATTAAAAACAAATTTAAAATATTTGCTTAAATTAGTTGTTTAGCGACCTTCAAGTAAGGCGGTCCCATGGTGTAATGGTTAGCACTCTGGACTTTGAATCCAGCGATCCGAGTTCAAATCTCGGTGGGACCTGGAACTTTTTGCATATTTACGTTATTATGAATAATAGAGCAGATTAATTATTCTGTGACTTACACAATAAAGTCAAAATAATGGCTTTATATAATTTATGTAAAGAAGAATGTTTTTTACTACGTGACAAATAATAATGAGTTATATTTATCAGGATAAACATTTATTTGATTTTTAAAAATATCGATTCATAAAGATATTAATAAGACTTTCTAAATTTTAAAATATAGCCACACAAATAAATGTTAGAAAATACAATGAGTAATTATATTTTTTAAATATTAAGAAAAACTTACTATGCTTCACAAATATATAAATATGTACATCATTTTGTTCTAATGAAGTTAATAGATTCCAAAAAATGTCTACTTTTATTCTTATCAATATGTACTTATAATATGAATTTTTAACTAATCCGGAAAAGAATTTACTATAAGGTATATATTTTTTATTGAATATTTTAATATTTGTGCTATAAATAAATTCTATATTTAGTGTTCTCTCATTGAACAGTCNTTTAATATTTGTGCTATAAATAAATTCTATATTTAGTGTTCTCTCATTGAACAGTCTTCCTTCTTAAGCCATTATAATTAACAATCCTAAGTGAAATTTGCTTATTATGTTTTTTGGGTATAAATTGTAAATAAGCATTTTTTAAATAAAAAAAATGTTTTTTCTTAAAACAATGATGTTAAGAAAATTAATTTTAGTAATTTTTAATACATAATATGTATTATATTATATTGTAATATATTATATTTATCAATTTTAATACTTTTTCTAAATCATTTTTTATACCTTAAAAGAGTGAAAACATTATTTTTTTATGGAAACATGCACATATTTAACTAGCTTATAAAAAAAAAATGACTGGTTGAGATGACTACTTTTGACCCCTTATTTTGAAAGTTAAAATTATTCTAAAATGTACAGTGGTAGTGAAGTGTGGAATATATTAATTTTATCTTATTTCCTACTTTAATAGCTGTTTAAATATATATGTTGATGTTATTTAAAAAAAATAATGTTGGCACCCTTATAACTTATAACGGATAAATTAAAAAAAAATTAATAATTAATAAATCAAGATATATATCAAAATAAAAAATACCAAAAAGAATTTTCTTAATATAATTATTATTTTATGAATAATATTAAATAATGGATAATATTAAAAAAATCACTATGTATACAACTTTGTTTTATTATTTATATGTTTTACATTATTTTTATTCTACAACTTACTTTTTATAATTTCCCTTAAAAATTACAATACTAAATGATTTAATATATTAAAAATAATTACTATATTAAGTATTAATTAATTTATTAGACATATAAATCACAAAAATTGTAATCAGAATATAATTAAAGAAATAGGAGTTTATGTTGCTCTTGGAATGATTCCTTTTAAAAATTAAACATTATCAATAATAATAAACAGATTTGTAACTAAGTACTTTTTATGATAGATACTTAAAGCAGTGATATTATCTATACTTTACCTAATTGTGGCGCAGCTATCCTATTTTAGGTTTTTAACAAATAGTATTCAATATGAGCTTTAATTTAATAAATGTCAATCCTCGGAATATTTCTGGAAAATTTTCATGCAAAATTAGAAATTTTTCTAGTGGGCAGGTTAAGGGAAAGATTTTTAATTAAAATATATACATCAAGAAAGAAGAATAGCAAAGTATTTGTAAAAAAATATTATTTTGATAGACACAAACAAATAAATTATCACATAATAATAATCACATCATAATAACGTTAAAATTTTCAACATTGCATCGAAGCGAAAATGTTTAAAAAATGTTAACATTTATTGATTTTAAAAGTTGTAATTTTATGTGGGACTTTGACCATTTATAGGGAACAAGGAATTTTTTAAGGGTAATATTTTCAACTAAATAGTATTTGTGATCTTTTGACGTATCTTTGAAAATAATCGGTTCGTTGAAACCTGAGAAAAAGTTAATATTAATATCTTTTTAGCTTCACTTCAAAACTAAAATACCTCAAATTTTACCGGACGCTAACTTTACTTTATTTCAATTTTATTAATATTTTACTTAAATAATTTCTAGTGTATAACTTCTATAATGAACTCTCATTTTATTTTTATTCAATTGACCCATTATCGGTTTTAATCATCCATCGTTTACAGCGTTATAACTTTGTCTTCTCATCCAGCGTCATCTTCATTTAAATATTTCGGTTACTAATTTTTAATTTTTATATTTTAAAAGCAGTATATTTTTATTTTATATCTTTAACATTTTTAGTAATACAGAAAACATTTACATTTGTATTCTTTAATATATAAGCGCAACAAGAATACAATTTTGGGAGCTAAATATTTTCCCATAACCTAAAATATATTTTCCTATTAGATAATAAATAATTTTATAAAAATGATATTTATATTTTAATAGGTTAACATTGATGTTTATGCATAATCAGCAATATCTTCATTGAGAGAAATAATCTTGTAAAGTAACGCCATCACAGTGAACGAACTTCCATTGTTGTTGTAAATACGTTCCCACTTATCGTATATTTGGATAAATATTTATAATCCCTTCAATTCGTGTCACAAATACTGAGAACCGTCGGGAGGATAACTAATAACAAAAGCCGAAATACTTGTACAAGTACAATGTTCCTACTGCTCGACAAATTTAGACAAATAATAAATATTCGTCAATTAGACGAGTAATGGGAACCTGACTTAATTGAAACATTAGATTCATTGTACATATGCAAATTTAAGCAACAGAAAATATTGTTAAATGGACGTTTAATTGTATAATAAACATATTTCTGAAGGTAGTTCTTAGGGACAATTTTCATAAATTAAATATGTACTTATAATTATTTCTATCCGGTTAGATAAAAAAAGAACTAAATAGAATTATGAATGGTCGATAGCTAGTTGTGTAATATTATATTTTAAAATATTAGAATCTAAAGATTTAGACAAGGCGCGTAGCGGGATAGTATTAGCTAAATTTAATTATTTCAATGTGAAGCATTGAAATAATAAAATAACGAAAAATAAATGTTTCATTCCTTTATTTTATTTTAATACGTTAAGTTTTTTATTGGTTTTTATTTATTGATTGGGTAATGAATAAGTTTTTTTTTAAATATGGTGTACCTTCATTTTTTTGCAAATAATTTCTGTTTGCTATTTAAGTTGTAATAAACTTGTTAATTAAGTTGAATTATAAAATCTAACTATAAAATACAAGAGTAATTATATCATTTTTCTCTCAATTTAATTGTTAGTTTGTATTTACAATAAAAACGATAGTGATGCAGTTTTCAAGAATTTTATTATCTAAAATAATTATAGACTAAAAATACTTAATAACTTATTTTGAACATTGACGTCATGCTCGTTTAATTTATGCTTGAAAAATCATGTGTATGCAATTAAACAAATATGCAGGCGTGATTTTTACAATAATTGCTTATAGATAACCACTTGATCATATATTAATTTACAGAAATATCAAGTTAGAAAACAATAATTTGATTATGAATGTAATTTATGTTTATATTTTCTTAGTAAAATATTATTGCGAAAACTAAAAAGTTGTAAATCGTTTTAACAAAGACAATCTACATTGTTTTTATTGAGAGAAGTAATTATAGTTTTGTCATAAGATTTCAGGAGTAATTCTTAGTAGATACTTTTTGATATATGTCATTTTGGTTAAATTGATTGTATAGTGAGCATAAACTCTTCCTCTTAATACAAATAGTGTAATTAATGTTTTATAAATAAATAATTATTTTCGAGAAAATATTGTTTGAAGTTGACGATTGGAATCTGATTGTGATTAAAATCACTATCGTAAATCACTTTGATGCAATTATGCGTAAAGGTTGATTGATTATTATAATTTAATAAAAAATTATTTAAATTATTAAAATTGTAATTTATCAAAAGCTATTGGTAACATTTTTATGAATTTGTGAAAACCCTCTTTCTTTAATATGCTTATTAGATGTACTATAAAATCTTTAAAAATCCGTCCTAATAGTATTTGTAATTACCAACACTTTTATGTTTTTATTTTAGGGGGTAATTTTTAAAAATCTGAGGTATTAACTTATATGTATCTAAAAGGTATAATCTGGCGGGTCCCATGCACAATCTGGGAGGGCCGAGGGAGATGCGGCGCAGATTCTTAATCGGTGTCGTACACTCGGTTCTCCTGTACGGGTTCCCAGTTTGGGTGGATACTATAGAGTACGCTTAGGGTGCAGAGACGGGCGGCGATCCGGACAGTTTCGGCGTACCGAACAGTGTATGGTGTGGCAGCGGTATCCTGTCGTCACTACCGCTCGCCGAGGAACTCGCCTACGGGCATGAGCTCCGTTGAGAAGGCGGCCGGCCCCTCGAACCCGAGGACCAGCTGGCGCTTAGGCGGATGACCATGCTCCGGTGGCGGACTCGCCTCTCGGAGGAATCAACGAGAGGCGAGTGGAGGCGCTGGTTTAGTCCGGTGTCTTAGGTTCTTGTTTTTGTGTTTTGTTTTGTGAGTTATTTTGCTAACCCTCCCTAACGGTTCCCACTCTGGATCCGGTTAACAGGAGGGGGCCACACCACGTTGCGATTCAGCTCTTGATTAATTTCAGGCTGATTCACAACGTGGTGGCGTGAATTATATATACACGGCGTGGGCCGCCCTGAAATAATGTCTAACGGCAGTTCCAGGGCGGTCCACAGTAATGCTGACCGCGTTATAAAAAAAAAAAAGGTTTGATCTATAATATAGGTATAAATAGTTGAAAAAACAAATTAAAGAAAATAATGTGATTATAGGATAAACAGTTATTATTTACACAAAAGTAGCATTTTTTTATTCAAATTCCGGTGTCGTCTACATACAAAAGAGAAATTATGAGAAAATTTTTTTTTCTCTGTAGAGTGTATTAACTTTTATTAAATATTTATTAAAAGGGCGCACAATTAAAAGAATATTTTCAACGGGTAAGTTAAAATATTTTGTTGAAAAAAAAAAATACTATTTCGAAGCTTTTGTAAATATCAAATAAATAATTGAAATTTTAATAAAAGAAATATCTAAAGTTTTCTCTAAAAAAATATTTTGATTTATTTGTTAAAAAAAAAAGTTAAAGCAATTTTAAGTAAAAAAATAACAACATTTTATGGTTTCTAAAATTCTTGATTTTTGGGATTTCTTTTATTAATTCTTTATAAAAATTCAATTTTGCAGCATAAAAAAAATTAATAAAATTAAGTGTGGTTAAATTTTTGAAATATAATGTATTACATTTTTTAGTTAAACATATTAGCTATTGAAATTTACACATATTTATCAAAATATGCACACTTTTTTTTTTGACATATCTTTTTTAAACGTAAATATTATATTGAAGAACATATATATATATATAATATGATATTATGAACAACTTAATATAATTTAATGAATGGTTATGTATATTATGTTATAATATAATCAATTTTTGTGTTGTATATTATAATAAACAGATGTATTCAGGCACGTAGCCAGAAAATGTTTATTGAAGGGGCCAACTATTTTGGGCCCTTGTATCATTTTCGATAATTTGTTTCCCATGAAAAGCTTGTGGGGGCTCTCTCCACTCCTCCTTAGACAGTATCCCATACTATGAATCTTACAAGTTCAAAATTTTACCATTTTTTGGTTAAAAACAAATTGTTTTCGTATAAAGTATACTAATTATTACAGTATTATAAAAAATGGATAGTACCTATAATTAAAAAAAAAAAAATACTTTCATCTTCACTATCGGGATGAATTTTTCATATTGTGAGAAATAAATAAAATAATGATGTGAACATAAGCTGATTAATTTTTCAACTTTTAAGCTATTAAGAAAAAATAATTTATACCTAAATACTAATAACAAATAAGTTATAAATAATTTTAAAATAAATATAAATTATAAACAATGTAAAATTTATTTTATTTAGAATTAAAAACAGTCCTGCCTTTTTTTAGTCATATTTTTATTACTATTATTTAGAACACACAAATAACAAATTAACAAAAACAAATAAATTACCTATTGTAACCACTAAATTATAAAAAGAAACAGATTAAAGATAAGATTTATCAAAAAAATGTTCATAGAGTATTACTCTATAGAATTTTGTTAATATATGTATATATATATTCCTACAGCCGCTGCATATGCCTTGCGTACAACGTTCCCCCCGCGCTTCGCCCGCCAACAAAACACAGCTATACCTCGTGCATGATACGTTTACGTACTTAAGTCGCTTTACATGTATATATATATTCTAATTACTATTAAAAATATATATTAACACGCTTTATTCTCATTAAGAGATATAGTGTATTCGTTCCGATTACAAAGGTATCGTCATTTTTCGTCACTACCACTATGTTCCGGTAGTGGGTAATTTACGCGCCTGCTGCTTTCCTTGGATGTGGTAGCCGTTTCTTAGACTCCCACTCCGGAATCGAACCCTGATTTCCCGTTACAACCATGATATTGATAGTAACTACTATCATAACATGAAACTAAAAACTGAAAAATAAATATAGTTAAAAAAAACACGCTTTTAAAGCACATCGAACTAAAAAGTTTAAAATATGCTTAAAACAATAATGAACGAAAAATACTAGTATTATTGTGATAAAAGCGTGGGTGCTTTGTGCCATATTTTTTGTATATTGAGCGCCCGACGCTTTTATCACAATAATACTAGTATTTTTCGTTCATTATTGTTTTAAGATTATTTTAAAAATTATTTTAAACTTTTTAGTTCGATGTGCTTTAAAAGCGTGTTTTTTTAGTTTTTCTAATCAACTAGATTCTAATCAATGCAGATACTTGGTAGTTTGTTATCATTTGTTGGACCAGAGTTAAAAAAAATTTACCTAAAACCACGTTTGGAGTAACTGCTATTCTATTTATTATTACGTCTAGAACGTTATCTTTTTCAAATAACGTTTTCTATGAATATAAAAATGAAAATACAGCCATAATAATGACTGTATTACTCAATAGTAATCACAAATTAATAATAATTTCAATGTATATAAGGCCTAGCACGTTTGTGATAATTCGTAAAAATAATTGAATTTTAAATTTGGGGAGGCCGGCCCTGGGTCACATTAAATCTAAGGGGGGCCAGGCCCATCCATGTCTACGTGCCTGGATGTATTGTGTAAATATATAATTTTTGAATCGCTAGATGATGTAATTCTTATTAATTGTATTTTTAATAAGATGTACGTAAAAAAATATTTTAGCTGGTGTTAATAGTTGTTTGAATGTTTATAATATTTGATCAGATGTAATACTTAATAAATAAAATAATTTATTAACGCATTTTCTTAAAGTTTACATTGCAGTATAGTCTGATTTATGATTATATTATAAATGGTTATTTTTCATGTTTTGTGTAATATTATTTCTGTTTTAATTGTTTCGTGATATCATTTATTTAAGTGTAATAAGTACTTGAACAAGCCCCTAAAAAAAAAAAAAAGAACAATGAACTATTGGTTAGCTATTATTATACTAATAGAGTTAAAAGAATATAAATGTTGTGGACCAGGTAATACCTTGTAATTAATAATATTTAAACTAATTTAATCTTTAAAATAAATGTTCGTTTAGCCGGTACGCCAGTTGATAAGTGCACAGAATGGAATCAAGGTATTTTGAAATAATGATTTTTATTTGTTTTTTAACTATTTTGTACAAAATTAGCATTTAACTAGATTTCTTTTAACCCTGGAGCGCTAGCGTACGTCAGACTGACGCATCGTGCGCGCGCCGATCGCTTCTCCTTATGACCCTTCCCTCCTGCACCTCTGTACCTTTTTTATGTGATTTGAATAAAGACACTTTTAAAATTGATCATAGCTCGTTTTTATCGCAACTCAACCTAAGCTCACACCTTTAACAATAAAAACTATCAAAGGAGTCAAATTGACGCATCGCTAGTAAAATGCGCCTATAAGATATCGCTAGTGTTCCAGGGTTACAATATAAAAATTATGAAAAATAAATCAACTTTGTTGAGCAATTTGTTCTTTATTTATAAGTTGTTATATAATTATTAAATCTATCCTTATCTCTTATAATTATATCATCTCTATTTTTGTAAATGATAACATACTATTATAAATATTTAATAATGTAATAAGAATTTAATTACTAATGGATAATATAAAGTAAGTTATAAAATATTTAATTATTATAAAAGTGAAACAATTGTATAATTAAAGGAATGACTGACAGATAACTTTTGAACTATAGTTTGAAAGTTAAATGTGTATTCATAACTAAACTACTATAGTAATTCAAAAGTTATAAATACTTTTATACTTAGATGGGAGGAAGTAGTGCTGCAGAGATTTGCACAATGAAAAAAATAACCCAAACTGAGACTATCTCAGTTTTCAAACCATTTTTATATCGGATATTTTCTAATATATAAGCTAGTTAAATATATTTTGACGTTTAGATCAATTAATTATGAACCTTTGAAAGGAATAAGTGATGTATCAAAAAACGATATATAAATATTCAGCTACTTATAAATCGAATATAAATACTACTCAACAAAATTAACACAAAAATGTCAAATTACTTATTATCTTAGAAGGAATTTAGGGGTCAATGATAAATCAAACACTTAGTATACGAAAAAATATATATTCTTTAAATTTAAGCTTTTTAAGTACTTATAAATAATTAAAAACTATATTATTTCTTCATATAAAATATTTATTTTTGTATTCTATATTTACAGTAACTTTTGCTGGAAGTTTAGCTGGTAAGTTGTTCAAAACAATTGCATGAAATAATAATAAATATATCAGTAATTATAATAGTGAATGGTAATATTTATTTTTAGAAAACATGACAATTTATAGTAAGTAGTTGAAGACATACCAAATATTTAAATATTGTGAACCATAGTAGTATTTTCACTATATAGAAAATTAAATATTTATATGAAAGATATAAAACTTCTTAATTTAAAATTTTTAGTAAAGTTTTTCAAGAAAATATTTAGTTTATTATGTTTAATAAAAGAAAAAATCGTAAAACATAATATTATATTACATTACTTTTATAACTATTATGTTTCTTTTTTTGATGGAGAAGAAAATGTTTTAAAATTATAAATGTTGTTGTATTATAGGTACTACTGAGTTCAAAATGTCGTCACTATTTAAATGTAAGTTATTAAAAAATATAAAGTAGTTAATCTCATATTTTTTAATTCTAAGAGATAACAAAGATTTATAGTGAATAATAAACTTGCAGAGTTCTAAATAGTTGTTAGAGTAAATAATTAAGTAGGTGTACAAAAAAAAAAAGAACGGAATATAATTGTAGAGCATATTGAATGTATTGTTCATTAACTTTTAATTAAAGTAAGATCTATTTCACGATTGTTTAAAATACAAATCGTCCTTAATACCATATTACTGTTTTTCGCGTTGTCGTTCTTTTTTATCACTCACTTCAAAAATAGATTAAAACTTCAAAACATTAATTTTAGAGCATAATAAAAATCTATGCACAAGTAAGCGAGAAAAAATGTTGTTTATAACATTACATTCAAATTGGATATAAATAGAAAAATATATTTAAAAAAGTAAAATAAAATTTTTGACCATGTATAATTTTTGGGGGAGACTCCGTTTCAATGTTTACTCTGATATGCTGCCACTAGATACATTATAATAATTAAAAATTATATATTTAAATAAAAATTAAACCTTATATAAAAAAGATAAAGTATCAATTTATAAATAATTGATTATGCATAATGTTGTCTTAATAGCAAAAACACGCAACACGATTTTCGAAATTATTCAAGAAGAACAAAAGAACCACCAGTTTTGTCAGTTGCTTACAATTAAAATATGATTTTTAATACTCAGTTTTTTCATGTAATAATAGAGGTATTCTATTTCAAAAACGTTTCAAATATGCATCTGTCTAATAAATATATAGTGTGTTCAGTAAATAAGGAAATGTGTTCCTATTGTTCGCATTGTTTGTAACAATTGACCTTTTTCCTAACTTACTGAATGCCCTTGATATTTTTTAAAAAATATTTTTTTGTCGAGTTACGTGATTTTGTCACAGAGAAGACGAAAAGTGTTCTGTTAACAACAGATTGACTATAAACACAATATAATATCGTGTTGTAGTAATTTCTAGAAGATGAAAATATTTGGTCGAAAATCGGTTTTAAAAATAATTGATTTTTGAATGTATTCAAATTGACTGAAATTTCCATGTCAGTTTATACTAATGCTCAGCACTAAAAAATCTGTCATGGATTTTGATTTATCTACTTATTAAATAAATCAATTACATTTGATACTAAAAAAATTATATTTTTCAGCTCGAAAAATGGAAGAACGTGAGTTATAATTTTAATTACTAATTTTTATTAATAAAATGTTTAATTAAGGTGATTGTTAAACAATAACTAACCTAATATATTTAAAAGTATAAAATATAAAATTATTTTTTCTTCATAAAAGTTAATAACATAAAATAGTCCCAGCACAGTGGGGTCGTGGCATTATTGGGTCAAGTATAATAATATTTGACAGTGATTAAAATCACTATCATAAAAAACGTTTCGAAGCAAATCTGTAGATAGTGTTTAATTGAAAAAAAAATGGATTATTCCAAAAGCTATATGATCTCATATTTCCTTATTTATATCCTGATTACAAGTTTTATGATTTATACTTATTAAAGCAATTAAATAAATATATATATATATAAATGTATAAAAGGTAATGGTCCGATTTAAAAAAAAAGGATGTCTCATAAAAGAAGAATATAAATATCATTTCTCATAAAAAAATTATATTGATCCATACATTTTTCAAAAAGTTATAACATTTTAAAGTTAAAAATGTAAAATATAAAATCGAAAATTTTAACACAAAAGTAGCATAGGGTAATCATTTTCACCACAAAGACAAAATAAAGTCCAAAATTTTTTTTTTTTATAAAATATAAAAAAAACACTATTTAAAGATTTGATCAAAGCATTTCTTATGATAGTGATTTTAATTACTGTCAGATATCATCTATACTAGTCCCAACCATGCTACGTTCACACTGTGCTACCGTTTTTTTTACCGTTTAGCCAATAGACAATAGAATCCATTTCTCGAACGTTCATGAAACAATAAAATTGTGACTGTATACTTAATAATAAAGCAATATAAAACATCTGTGACAGTTAAATGTGATGCATGATAATCTTTTTTTTCGGACTCTTTGTAAAGAACTTTCACTTAAAAAAAAAATGATCTCACCCCTCTTACAATTGTGTTAACTTTTGATTTCTAAATAGAACATATAATTTTGATCAGCTTATAAATAGATTAATATCTAATTAATTAAATGACCAGTCGACAATAACAACTTTTATACTAGCAATTTAAAAGATATTAGCACTTTTATACAGGGTAGGATGAATGGCGTGATTCTTAAATGCCTAGAGATAATAATAAACAGACCCACGTATCACCCCAGTCAATATAAGTGTTTCAATATACTGTTCTAAAGTTGTTAACGGCCGGTCATTTTCTAAGTTTAATTATTTCTAATTTTTAATCTGATTAAATATATATATATATATATATTTCAATTAAAAAACTAAAGATAATTCAATTTTAAGAAGGGAAATTGAATAGAAAAAATGTTTTTTTTTAAATATAGAATATTATGATATGAAAATAAAAAATTAATTTTTTTTAAATAAGTAGTGACTTATTAAATTATGTTTAAAACATATTTTTTATTTCTTATTAAAAATAAAAAAAAAATTAAAAATAGGTTGATAACAATTTAAGGAAATTTATTCATTGAATTAAAAGTATTAAATTACATAGCGAGTATGGAATGTTGATGGATATAGCTCGTACTGGTGTTTATTTATAACATATACTCCACTTTAAACATAGTTTAAGTTGGCAATAATTGTTGAATAAAATTTCAACAAAATGATAATTTTATCCTAAGTTATAAGCGTTGCTACTTAGGTATGAGACATTACTAGTAAAATAAATACAATATTAGAAAAAAAAATTTTTGATTTTTTATTATGAATATTTTTTGATTTATCAGTTATTAATTACTTTTTAGAAACGTTTCTAATAACTTATAGGAGTGTTAACATTATTTTCAAATGGCAATATACTTAATTAATTGGCATATTTCATAGATAATGATGTAATTAAGAAAAAGACTAATATAATCGATAATAGCTTTTGGACCAGTATTTTAGAAATTATTAACAATATAAAATATTACCTGGAGGTAAAAAGTGATGCTATTTTTATTATTAGCCATTTTCTGAGCGTACTTTTCCTCCCACCAATATATAAAAATAAGAATTATTTTTGAAATACTGGTCTAAAAGTTGTTATCGAGCCGTCAATTTTTAATCTATTCATTTTATATTTTATAAACTAATTAAATATGTATGTCATCATTTAAAAAATAAAGTTGACACTCCTATAACTTCTAAGGGATGATTCTAAAAAGTAATTATTAGCCGATAAATCAAGAAATATATTTAACTAAAAAGAATTAAAAATTTTTTTCAATATTATATTTATTTTGTGAATAATCGAGTAGTTTATAATTAACCGACCACTTTGTATATTATCCATACATATAGTTCATGTATTTTTGTATATATTTAGAAAAATTTGCTTTATTGCAATATTATGTTTCATTTGGCGTGGATTTGATGCAACTTAAAGTTTATGAAATTATAAACTATGAGTTACAAAAGGTAAATTTTACTGACTTATAAAATTTTTTAAAATTTTTGAATAATTAAATTATTTTAATATTTTAACTTTGATGTGTATCTGAGATGCTACTGATTTTTACTATGACTATTTACTAATTTTCGTAACAGTGGAAAATGTCACCAAAAATATCAATTGATATTGAGTTTGAGACGGATAATTATTAACTTCGGGTGAAAATAGCCGATTTTGTAGCTTTTTGTGTAGTATAGAAGTATACTATAGTATAATCATTCTATAGGATCTAAAGATAATACACGATAACAGTTACCATATGTGGAATTGTTTTTACATTATTGGCATACTTGTTTTGTTAATGCTTTTTATAGCTGAAACAACATCGTGTTAAAGGATGAACTTTGTTGTGTATCAGTGGACAAAATGTAAAGAAGCAGGTATAACTGTTTGGTTAATCAGCTCGGGGACACTATTCAGCGGGAGTTTTGAATGAGCAGTCAAAATAGCTTATGTAATGTGGTGGTAGACGTCGTAACAAAATATGGTAAAAATATTATCCTGTAACTTAATCGTACCGGCTAGAGAACGGCGATGAAAAAATAAAAATGATGGTTTCCTAATTATTTCTCGCTTATAAACTGACGAACGTTTTGTTCATCAGAGATTGATAATTGTTCTATTAGTTAACGCGTAGATGTTTGTAGTGTTTGCTAGATGGCGTATTAGTTATAATGTCTTCTAATACTGAGTTAAGCTCAGCAACAATATAATTAAATTTAGTTTCCTTACCCTTTATATCTTGTTGTGGTTGGAAAACTACAAGACAAGTGCTTTCCAATATCTTCTATTGACATACTTGTAAGTAGTCTTGAATCGTTAGGATCACCAATTCAGGAATTGTTTTAACAATTAACAACACACAAATATTTGTAGCCGCGTTTATTAATTAAAATGCCAACTTTCAATCACACGAGTAAGAAAGTACAATATATAATAAATAAAACGAGAGTGAAGTCAATGTAAATATTTGAAGTCTGATAACGCGAATTGTCCTAAGTTTATATATCGTCGTGTAACAAAGGTTATAAGATTGTCAAAGACCAATAGATTTCTCGCAAGATAAGATAAGACTATTGAAAAAATATTGTTTTTTCCTTTAGTTACATATGTTTCTTGTTTTATCAGCTATTAAATATTTTTTAGAATCCATTATCCATTGCAACTTATAGGGATGTTAATTTAAATTTTTTAATGGCAATATACATAATAATTACACAGCTCCACAAAAAAATCGAAAAAAAATGCTAGTAAACAGACCATGTTTACACTACTTTACTTTACGGAGAAATAATACTTGTTAGATATTTTTATTAATTGTAAGATCCATCATTACAGATTCACATAAATCAATATAAATTACTCCAGAAAACATTTACAATTTTTACAAGATAGTTTAAATGGTAGTGTCTATCATAAACTACTAAATTACATGAAAAACAAATATATTTTGACTACTATGTTTTTATGTAATCAGCTACTCGAGTAGCCGAGTACGAAATGCAAGACATAAGTACTCTGAGATGTAGAAGACCAAAGTAGGTAGGTGAAAAAGAAAGAACTTAGACTTGAATTAATACAGTAAGTTGGACAGCGACAAATGAATACAAAGACTGATGAATGACACAAAGCACTGGAAACGACAGACTATGATGGCCAGGTCCTTTGAGTTTAAATAGTAATTTGGATGATTGCCAATTTTTCAATAATTATTAATTGTCAATTAATTAGTATCTAGAAGCGGATGCGCTGTCTGTACTTTATTATAATAATTCTTTACAATAATGATAACGTGACAACATCACAATATATAATAATTAGCTTATTTAATAGATATTGATCTAATTAAGAAAATGACGAGTAGATATTAACTTTTGAACAAATATTTCAGAAGTTATCAGCATTTTTATATTTAGGTAAGAAGAGAAATGTTTTTTTATAAAATGATCCACAGCGAAATCTATTAAGTGTTGATTACTTTCGAAATGCTGATTTAAAAGTTGTTATTGGTCCGAAGTAATTAAGATTTTTTTAATATGATTATTATCTAATATATAAGTTAGTTATTATATGTCACCATTAAAAAAAATTTAATTGATCCTTTATAAGTTATAAATGATTATTTAAAAAGTAATTAATAGCTGATAAATCAAGTAATATATGTATATAATAAATATCAATATTTGTTGTTCAATATTGTATTTATTTTATCTTATTTAATGCGCCACGGCTAGCAAGTTTGAGAGCATCGTGGAGATTCGGTCGCGTAATGTAGAAGATGTTTCTTCTAGAATTTTAACGCGTGTCGATTGCCAAACAAAGAACTCGGTACTTACATATTATATTTGAACAATTATAACATTATCTATGATATACATATTTTATATATATATATATATATATATGATGTACATGTTGTGCTAAATAATTTGTAGTCAATAAATCTTTCTACAAGTATTTAATTAAAAAATATGGATAGAAATGAATAAAAACAAATTTTATTTATTAATTTAAATTAGTTCATGATAATGATTATATTGAATTTTCAGTGTAAATTATTATAATAGTTATGAAAATAGCTTCTTACAATAATAAAAAAATTTAAAGGATAATTAAAAAAAATAAATATATATTTTGAAAATCGTTTTATTATCTAAATTAAATACTAGCTTTGTCTAGCTGAATTTTTGTCTCAGACCCGGGGACCTATAAGTCTCGCATTAATAAAATTTTTACTGTACTAATTTTGTTATACTGGTTCTGAATATTTTTTCTGGAAAACTCTACTAAAATGGTGAAATTTCAAAATTTAATAGCATCATTGGTGTGTTTTTTCGCAAAAAAATTATAAAACATAGAATAAATATATACCATACATTATGTTATACATGTAAAGACACGAGTGGTTAGTTATATGTTATATTAGTTACATGACACCTATGCTCTTATGTAGTGAATAGTAAAGATTCATCTGTGTTATATGCAACAAAACCAGTGATATTTGTATCATTAACAATATTAAGAGACATCTTGACGGCTAAACCGCAACTTGTTATGATTAGCAAAACAATTTTATATTCATAACTAAAAAAATGGTAAGGAAAGATCAAGGAGCAGAGCGGCACTACACGCATGATGCACACAATGTAGGTGCACAATTCGCGTCTAGAGAATCTAATTATCTACTACTAAGTATCAATATGTGCTATTAAAATCATGTATATAGGAGTTTAAATAAAAAAATATAATTTTACGTTCAGTTTCTTAAAATTTTATAATATTACAAGACGTTGAATAAATGTTGAAGGAAGAAGAGGTAGAGGAAGACCAAAAAAGAGATGGAGTGATGTAATTAATTGCGATATGAGTGTAGATGATGTGAGAAATAGTGTCAATTAAGAGTTTAGGATAAGGGTGGCCAACCCCAAGTAATTGAGATTAAGGCGAAGAAAAAAAAGAAGAATACTACAAAGTATTATTAATAGAACTTCTTCAGTAACCTTAATTTTTTTATAAATTTTTATATTTCATATCCAATTATTTAAAATCTAAAAATAAAAATTAATAATTTGTATTCGTGTTTTTAAATAGAATTCAAGTGAACCATTATATTTTTTATTCGCCGAATCAAGTTATAAAGTTTCGAGGTACTATTTTAGAACACATAATTATGAAAAAGGATTGACATTTGTTAAAAATGGTAAATAAATAACTTACGTAGCATAAACGTATTTTAGATCATATTTCTTTCATAAAAAAACTATTATATAAGACTAATAGATTTTAGTTATAAAGTCAGTTTAGGTGGAAACTAATATTTACATTCTAAAATTTACCAACCACAAACGATAAAGAAAGATTTCAATGTAATAGTCAGGTATACCATACGTTTAAAATTAAAGATAATTAAACAAAGTGAAAAACTAAGTATTTAAAAATTTGAATTTTATTTTTACTAATTAATAACAAGAAACAAAAAGATGTATAACCATTTATGAAAATTGTATAAAATAAATTTAAGAATACTTCCACGGTCCCTTGCCAGTTGTATGCTGTGACTAATGAGGTTGACAGCCGACATTAAATTTTGTCAAAAAGTATAAGGCGTCCTGAACTAAACCTAGGCAGATTGTTCTATCGCGGATGAATGCGAGTACAACAGATGAGAGGAAATAAAGTAGTTAGAAAAGGAGAAGGTCTAAAGAATAAAATGTTTCATACTAGCTAGACAACTTGTAGCTGTTTCTAGTCATGTGTACAGGTCTATCCAATGTTTGTAATGTCAACGGTGTAGGAATATTATCACTTAACTTTGGGCTGAACTCGTGAATAGGGAGAAAGACAAAGTAAGAATAGATACGCGGAATGTTGGAGCATTAACTGGTAGAAGTTAGTATGGTTTTAGTGAGAATAATGAGGCTGGAGAAAGAATCCTGGATTTTGCAGTATCGTATGATCTTACTGTGGTTAATACTTATTTTAGAAAGAGGGAAGAACAATATATAACTTATAAGAGTGAGAGTAATAGATCACAGGTTGATTTTATGAGGAAGAGATAATGTAAAGTGATTAACAGATTGTAAAGTTATCCCAGACTAGAGTGTAATTTCACAATATAGACTGATGATGTTGGAGTTGTGATGTAGTGGATGTAGAATATACAAAAACAGAATGAAATCGAGGATCTGCGCGGAGAAAATTGAAAGGGGAAAATGAAAAAGAGTTTATAAAGACGGTAAAAGAGAGGACGTTATTGGATTTTTGGTTGGTGTATAAGTAGAATCCCAGGAAACAAGGAAATCTAGTGGTAGGATGAGGATGTTTAAAAAATCACAGAGAATAAGAACAAGCAGTTCAAAGTATGACAGAAGAGCAAAAGGAGAGAAAATTGGATGGAGTATAAACACTTGTGCAAAGAAACCAAGTGTGCAGTAAATAAGACGAAGATTAAGAGGTATTATGTGTTGTGAGATAGGCTAGGAATAAAGAAAGGTGAAAAAGAAGTCTATGGACTTGCAAAAGTAAGAGAAAAAATATTTTAAGATTATCAATGTGTAAGGTGTATAAAAGGTATTGATAATAAGGTACTCTCCAGTGATGATGGTGTGAAAAAATGGTGGAAAGAGTATTTTGAAAAATTACTGAATGAGGAGTATCTAAAGGAAAATTAGAGGATATTTTGTGTAATGAAGAATTGATAGATTTAATGTGTGAGAAAGAGGTATGGGAGGCTGTGAAAGAAAAAAGTATAAAGCAGTAGAACTAGATGATGTGTCAGTAGAAATATGAAAAATATTAGCCGGTTATGTTATGAAATGGTTGAAGGATCTTTTTAACAAAATTTTATTAGAAGGGGAAATACCATAAGAATGGAGAAATGGGGTTGTGGTGCCGATATTTATGGGTGAAGGAGACATACAGGAGTGTGGAAATTATATAGGCATAAAGCTTATGATTCATAGTATGAAAATTTGGAAAAAGATAATAGATAAGAGAATAAGAGATGGGACAATCGTAACTAAAAACAATTTAGATTTATACCTGGTTAGTCAACAATGGAGTCAGTCTTTTATGTGAGTCAGTTAAAAGAAAAGTAAAAGAAAAGAAGAAGAAGCTGTGTATGTTACTTGTAGTTTTGGGGAAAGCGTATGATAGAGTGCTAAGAAAGGTTTTTAAGTGGGTATTAAGAGTAAAAGAGTCCCATAAAGGTACATTAATATAATAAAAAATATGTATGATGGCACTTGTACCAGAGTTAAAAGTGTAGGAGGAATAACAGAGAAGGTTTTAGATCAGGAGTAAACTAAAATTCTGCTTTAAACCCCTAATTATTTTCTATAGTGATGGATAAAATTACTAGAGAAATACTAAAAGAAATTTCTTGATACATTTGTTCGCTGTAGATATAGTGTTAATAGATGAAAATAGGGAGAAAATTAATCAAAGGCTAGAGGTGTAGAGATCAGCCTTGAAGAAAAGAGATTAAGAATAAGTAAGAGTAAGACAGAGTATATAAAGTACGAGTTTGACAAATGAAAACATGAGGTAAATGAAATGAGGAGATCAGTGTAAGAAACTTATAGAAATGAATTTTGAGGGAAGAAGAGGTAAAGAAAGACCAAAAAGAGATAGAGGGATGTTATTAAATGCGATATGACGATGATTGTGTGAGTATAGATGATATAAGAATTTTGTCAAGTTGAAATTTAAGTTAAAGGTGGCTGACTCCAAGTAGTTGGGATTAATACGAGAAAAAAGAAGAAGTATTGCTTTAATACATTGCTTTAATATGCTTGTAATTTAATAAGTAAAAAAAAAAAAAATAGTTAGCTAATATTGTGCAAAATCTAATTATTGTGTTAGGGGCTTGTTTAATAGTTGAGGATCTTGGTCAAAACCAAGAATCGGAAACTACCCGACGTCTGCCCAAATATCGTCCCTATCTCCTTAAATGAGTTTTAATTGCCTGAAGGAGACACAGGCAATCGTGTACCTTAGTTACAGAGGATAGATTATTAAATAAAACTAGACTATTGTTTTATGTCAACGACAAAGTAAAGTTATATTTTAGATGTTCAGTAAATATAAGTTATATGTAATGTACAATACGTCTGACCTGAATCCTAGTACAGTTGGTTAATAGGTATATCCAAGTGAGACGGAGTTGGTTGGCTATGATGACAATTGGCGATAGACGGGTCGTTGAATAAAACAAGTTAAGTTATAAATAATATAAATAAGACGTAAGTAATAATATTGAAAACTATGTCTATAACGGCCACTCAAACACAACTGCCCTTTGTTAGTTCGACGTCAGTAGCTCCGGACTACAGACGAGTAGAATTGTCACATCAGCATCTCCCTCTATGCTAATTAATATGTATTACGAATTAAATAAATAGAAATAAAACGTGTAATAATAAGTGGTAAGAACATAGTAGTAAATGTTCTTACAATTGTATAGATTTTAAACTAATGCCTACGGAATCCTCACCTTCCATTATTACGCTAGGGGTCGTAGTGAGTGAAGGTGTATTAATTTCAAATATTTTTCCTTGAATCGTTTTATTTGAGTAGATAAAATTTTAGATCGTATATTATACTTATAATATTTAAGCTTACAATTATTCAGATGTAAATTTAATAAATATAAATAATTATATAATATATAGATATAACTAATATAAAATAGAATTGATTAAATTAATTCTATATAAAATTTATTGCATGTTACTGTTACATTCGTATTTTTTATTTGGTTATGTTATTACTCTTTTATCTATTTAATATAATGTTAATAAACTTAAAAAAATTAAATGAATTTATAACATAACTTTTTTCAGCTATTACTAAAATTGAACAACTCCCTGTTGATGGTTTTTTTTGCTCTCATAAACTTAGTATGTGGTTAGCATACTTGCGAGGAAGTCAAATTGATATAATGAAGAGTATTGAAAATAATAATGAGATTATTGACATTATAAATAGTCGAAGAAGAGATGATTTTAACAAAGCATTTATGAAGTACCAACTTTTATTAAAAGAAAGAAATTTTAATAGAGATAGCCGAATGGAGTTTTTAATAGGAAAAGAGTATTTAAAAGTAATTCCACAAACATTTTATTGAATATGTTTTTTAAAGAACTAAAACAAATATATTTTACCATTAACGACTGAAAAATAAAAAAAATAACTGGTCAATTGTATGCCAATAGTCATTTTTACAATTATTGCCGTAAAAGTAAGTGAATATAAATTTAAGGGATAATAGGAACAGGACTGTTGCCTAAAATGTGTAAGATGTGCTTATATGCCTTACGTCACTGAAATCAAGTGAACAGTCCTCTCTGTTGGACGCCAAATTCTTTAGTGAAACAAAAGACGCACAGTTCATAAGTTTTAGGATTATGTTAAAAATATTGTTTCCTTGAGCGTACTCGTAGTTTCTTTCCAGTTATGTTACCTTCAAAAATGTTGATTATAAAGTCATCGTGTCAAATGAATTTTGTTCAAATAAATTTAAACCTCTATAATGATGTATTTAAATACGAATATTTTTAAAATAAAAGACAAAATTATAATTAAGATTAGCTTTTTTTTTTAACAATTTTACTTAATCGATTTATTACTTGTTGCTCATTATTTTATTATTAATTTAAGGTTGTCGATGCTCATATTCCATTAAATGAAGACTATTTAAAACTAAAAAAAAATTATGCCATTGAAACTGGAATAGAATGGCTAGAAAAGTATGAAAATAAATTCATAAATCCAAGTAATCTTATTGAAAGTAGTTTTATACTAGGAAATATATACATGAAACTGGATCAAAAAAATTACGCTAAATATCATTATCTAAAAGCTATAAAAGAACCAGTTAAGAATGCTGAGGTAGTACTTTAACTATTTAAATTATTCAAACTAATCCCATAGTTGGTTAGAATACACACTCATTGGTGTGTGGAGAAAAAGAGGATTTTAGGCTAAAGGTAGGTGTGTGCCAAGGATTTGCTAATCCTTATCTATAGTTTATAGTAATGAATGAAATTACTTATGAAATACAAGATGAGGTACCGAAGTGTATATTGTTTACTGATGATAGAGCGTTAATAGAAGAAAATAAAGAGAAAGTTGACCAAAGGCTTGAGATGTAGAGATAAGTTCTTGAAAGAAATGGATTAAGGATAAGTGTTGAAAACGAAATATAAAATATGGAATATGAATTGAACGAAAGAAAACACGAAGACGATGAAACGAGACAAATTATGACAATAAACAAGGACATAGTAGACGAGATGGAAATTTGTAAATATTGAGAATCAGATGTACAAAATAAAATGGTATTGTCGAGAATGCTATCGAGAAGGATCAAGTAGGGAAAAACGTCTGGTGTTTTATGTGATAAGATAATTTAAATGAGGTTAAAAGGAAAGTTCTATAAGATTATAGTGAGATCAACAGTATGATATGAGTTATAGAATGCTGTGTGGTTGATATGAAAGTAAAGCTGAAAATATTGTATCAGAAATAAGAATATTTAACCGGATGAGTGAAATACGAGAGAGGATAAGAAAATAAATGAATATGTAAGAGAATGAATAGAGTTAGCAACTATCGTAGACAAGATAAGAAAAAACAGAGTTAGATGTTTTGATTATATTATGGACAAAGATAAATCGGAAGCAATATGAATGGTTATAGACATGAACGCTTAAGGAAGAAGATAAATAATAAAGTAAAAAAAGAGGGGGTGATTGTTATTGGAGGTAATATGAGAACTACTGGTGTGTGAATAGTTGATATAGAGATCATGTCAAGTGGAGGTTTAGGATTTGGGAAACACATTGATTTTATCATTAATTATGTTAGTTTAGTCTTTATAATGTATTATTTGCATCAAATATTATGTTATTCTTAAAATGTGTACGAATTTTTTTTTATTGCTATAAAAATTCTAATTGAAATATTTCAATATAATTTAAATACTTTTAGGACAGAGCATTAAATTATGAAATTGCAAAAACCATAGCGAAATTTTGTAAGTTAATATCATACTTGAGCAAAATACATTTCTGAATAATCTGGAAACACTTTTTTAAATCCTTATCTAACCTAAAAAAATATTGAAGAATCTAAATCAAGCAATTATTAGTCTTTATTATTCGAGGATTTTTTGAGAGTTGGACATTTATTCTACGTACATATTTCTTACAGCATATAAGAGTTGTCAGGTTTATTTTGTATAGTCTTCGGTACTCTAAAACATCATTATAAGCTTCTATTAAGCTGATTAATAAAATGAATAAGATGGTGTTAATTCAAAAAATTGTTTGAAAATATTTCTAAACGATTGATCTTTATGTGCATATGTTAACTTAAATTTATATAAATACGGGGTTAAAAATATTAAAAAGATCTTTTACTCGAAATGTGCATCTTATGAAAGCGCACATTAGATGATACAGGATATGCTTTATAAATGTGAATAAAATTGAATTATTAAAATTACTTTTTTGTGTAAGTAATTGAGTGAGTTATGATAAAAAATCACTCTGTATATTTATATTATTGTAATTTTTTTTTATTAAATAATTTTTCTATAACGAGAGTTTAAAATTGTCAATAGTTTACAGGAAAATGATTGTCCCATATAATATTTTACTCTATATAAAACACTAGTGTACATTTTAGACACTAGTATCTAAAATTTATATTATAATATAATTTCAATTACATTATATGCTAATTTTACTTATATTTATAATTTTTATATTTTTAATAGAGATAGGTAAAAAGATGTTTATAATGATATAAAAGTATTGCAATTCTTATAAAATGTTATTGTTTAAATGGTTTAAATAAAAAAGTCTTACTATTTTTTTCACCTCTAATGATTGGCTGATTTTTCATAATATATTTATTTACAGTTTACGGAGTTATTAATGACCTAGATGAAGAAGTAGAAAATAATTTTAATAGTTTTTGGGAAATTCTGCAGTCAACTCCTGTAAGTTATCAAAAGTGGTATTTTAATATACAATATAGTTCATTATTTTTTAACATGTTATGTCATTTTTGATAAACTGTGTAGGTGTAAAGTTTATTCATATTACGAATGTGTTATATTTTAATGTATTTGTATCAATTGTCTATATACCTTTATATTAATAAATATTTATTTTTATAAAAGGATAAATTTGAGCCATCAATTGTAAACAATTTTGTGAGAACGGTTACTAAACATAATTCAAAGTATGTTACTAAAAGCAGTGTAGATAAAATTACAGATGATATAATTGATAAAGGTATAGTTTTAAGTATTAATATTAAGAAAACTTACTTAATTTTTAAAACTAATTCATTAGGAATAAACGCATTGGAAAAGATTCAATATTCTCAGTCTTTATATGAATATTACAAATGGTCTGCAGTATTGTCGAGTGCCAAATGCTATAGTACGACGAAAAGTAGAGCCCACCTTGATTTAAAAATAAACCTAGAAGGTGCATTATCAAATAAAAGTGAATTAGATGATGAAAATGATATTCATTTAACTTATTTAGTTGGAAAATATGCATGTGAGGTAATTAGATAAATTTAAAACATAAATATATAATTAGGACACAATAAATATTGAAATCTGACAGTGATTTTTCATCACATTTATAAAACGTTTTGATGTGTATTGTTTAATTTCTAATTATGACAGTTGGTTTGCACATAAGCTAAGTAATATGAAAGAATTAAAAAAAATTGTTTTTCCTTTTATTATTAAATTTTACCTAGTACATGATGGATTGAAACCCTATTTGGTTGAATTTTCCAAAAAGTATATAAAATTATAGCAAAATCTCTTTAGTATTATCTATTAAAAATATGTTTGAATCAAGTTTTTCTAAAAAATGTTCTATTAATTTTAAATTAATATATATATATAATTTACTATTTTCAATGTCCCTAATATTTTGAGATATTTTCATTATTTTGGACAATGCTCTTAAATAACTTATAATTATAGTTATTTTGATGCATTGATCAGCAATGTTGGTTCTGTAAAAGCTGAGAATTATAATGAATACACACGATGTTTCGGTGGCAAATTTAAACAAAAATTGTGGACACCAAACATATTTTTGCACAGAATACTTTAAAATTATATTATACAACAACTTCACATGTTTTTAAAATCGTAAACATGACACTCAATAATAACTATGAAAATGTTAAAAATTTTTGTTATTTTTAAATTTTTAATTGTATATTAATTTTTTTAATTATTATAATAATAAGATATTAGGAAGTATCTTAAATAACGTTGAATTATTGACACAAATATTTGCAACAATATCTTTTATTATATTATAATAAAAATGTTATACAAATATACAACAAATAATGTTTATTAATATTATTTGTTCATAATTATTAACTAATAATGATTTTGTTATGAAAAATCTTAATAATGAATGAATTATAGTTTACAAGTAGTTCTATTCTTATACAAATGAGTTTAATATGGTGACTTTTCAACTCAGTAAGTGCTCTAAGCAAACGCCCTTCAAAAATCTGGACGACCAATTGGTACTTAATACTTATTTCACGTATCATTAAAGTCATAATATATAGATTCAAATATTTGCTCACTATATATTTCTAATTCTGTATCGTCGTGGTAGTCATAAAAGTCAGGATCGAAAAAAAATATTGCATGTATTTTTGGTGTTACTGATACTTTTAAATCAACGTAACTTTTTAGCTTCGATGCGAAGCTGAGAAGGTATTGGTTTTACTAAGATGTGTTTTTTTTTTTTTTGTGTCTGTTACCACTTTTTCTTGCTCTCACCGAACCGATTTCTTTCAATGATACGTCAAAAGATCACAAATTGTATCTAGTCGAAGACATTACCCTCAAAAATTGAAAAAAATTCCCTCGTTCCCCGTAAATGGGGGAAACCTCCAAAAAAATTACGAATTTAAAAATCGCTAATTTTCGAAATTTTTTCAATTTTTTTTACTTAAAAGTGCCATAACTTTTTCAAAAATAAACATATCAATATAATTCTTTTTTATATAGATGCATCATATCATTACCTTTCATTTGGTATATTTTTTTCATAAATTTAACCCTTAACCTGCCCACAAGGGGGGATTTAAAATGACAACTTTTTCACAAAAAATTAATTTTTTTAACTTAAATTTTGAAAATGTTCCGGAAGGTCTGACACTTTTATATATATCTTAAATTAAAGCTNGTCTGACACTTATATATATATATTAAATTGAAGCTAATGTAATATACTTTATTATGATAAAAAAAAATTTCGGACTTTATTTTATCTTCACGGTAAAAATGGCTACCGAATGCTATTTTTGTGTGAAAATTTTCGATTTTGTATTTTCCATTTTTAACTTTATTATGCTATAACTTTTTGAAAAATGTATGGATCAGTACAATTTTTTTATGAGGAGTAGTATTCATATACATCTTTCATTTGACATACTGTTTTTTAATCGGATCATTTTCCTATATACGAGGGGGGTTCAAATATAAAAAATGCATGTAAAAAGTAGAACTTTTTCAACTTAAATTTTGAAAGTGTTCCGGAAAGTCTGACACTTTTATATATATCTTAAATTAAAGCTAATGTAATTTACTTTATTATGCAAAAAAAAAATGTCGGGCTTTATTTTATGTTCACGGTGAAAATGGCTATCGAATGCTATTATTGTGTGAAAATTCTCGCTTTTATTTTTTACATTTTTAACTTTATAATGCTATGACATATTGAAAAGTGTATGGATCAACATTATTTTTTTATGAGAGATAATATTTTTTAATAATCTCTTTTTCATTAGACATACTTTATCTTAATCAGGATATTAATAAGGAACTAGCAGATCATGTAGCTTTTGGAATAATCCACCAATTTTTTAAAATTAAACACTATCTAAAGATTTGCATCGAAGCGTTTTTTTTTTTGATAGTGATTTTAATCACTGTCAGATATCATTATAATTGATCCATCTATACCATGTCACCACTGTGCCGCGACCCCCCTGTGCTGGGTTTTTTATTTAACTCATTTGTTTCACTTTCAAGTTCTTTCAATATTTGTTTCAAATGCAATTCACAGAATTCAGTATTAAATGCAATTAAAGTGGAATCAATATATTAATAAATTTTTTTTCTTTAACATTTTCAAATATTGGTTTATGAATACACTTTTTAAAAAGATTTAAAAAAAAAATTTCGTTTTTTTTTGTCTCTTACATTAGCAAGCCAAATTTTCAAATTCTACAAGCAACCACTGATGGTCTTTATTTCGCCACAATTTGATATTTGTCTTTGTTAATTTCACACCATGTATAAGGAGTGGTAAAAAAATGAGGCTGTAACCCTAGCATTATATTAGATAATTTGAAATCTCAAGAAACTTTTATTATTTCACTATTATTATTTTCAGAATTGTAATTATTTATTTCTAATAACTTTCATAGTTTAAGAAAATATTCGTATATTTACACAAATATACGTGTAATTTTCTTGTACTATTGGTGCAATAGAAATAATAATTAAGTTTTTTTAATGCATTGTCTTTAAATTTATTAAAATTTTTTTTTATTTCTGTAATAATTTTAGATTGCAAACTAAGATGTATTTTTAAAAATCCTCCACCGCCATCTAATCCGATTTATCTTAATAAGTATCATCTTAATAAATTACATTTATGACTTAAACTTTTTGCCATTAAACTTAAACAATTTATGCAGCTTTTTCTAATGTTTTTTTTGAATCACATCTTCAAATTACTTTTTTTTACAAAAATATGGCCCTTTATTTTTTTAACATTCACATAACTTTTGTGTGTTTGACCTCGCGTCCTTATAATTTTTTTAAACTTAGAGTAATCAGGTAGATTTAAATGATTTTATCTTCAATGCTCTTGAATATGTATAATTTTCTTTTACACATATTACATATAACGCAAGGTAAAAAATTAGATATTTCTATTTCAATTAATGAATCAACTGTTACTTTTAATGGGCCATGATTTTTGAAGAGATTTTTATTGTCACTCAAGTACAGAAAGCAAATTCATTTGCGGTTATTTTTTTAGTTACTTTTTATATCGGGGTCAGTGTTTCGAGGGTTTTTTTTTTATTGAAACAATCGAAAAGAAAAGAAATAGTACCACATATATATGTATATGTAAATTTTAATTTACTAAGAATCCAGAGCTATCGCTAACCGTAAAATAACAGTTCAAACGAAATCTGCTCTATATAGATACAGTTTTACCAAAAGTACTTATATTAAAATTTTATATTCAGCATTTTTGCTTACCTTTGAATAAATTATCTTTAAATAAAAATCATTCTTTTGTAGTGAATCAAAAAAAGAAAAATAATATATAATTTAATATTTTATTATATTAAATGGCAATAATAAGGGGGTATTAATTTAGGGAGCTACTTTGACAGTTAAAAGAAATAAGTTAAATAGAATATGACGGGATTTTGATTCTTATTTGATCCACTCTTTTATTGTATTAATAATATTATTATTCGGGGTATGAGTACGAGAGTATGTAAGAAAGATAGAAGATGAATAGAAAAATAAAGTGATCTTTATTTTATTAATATGGGATTTATTATAATTAATTGTCAATTTTTAAATATCAATAATGCCACGAGTTTTGACGGTTATCGATGATAAGTGGTATTGAGTCATCTCATGTGTCTACCCAGAGTGGTATGGTGGCTATACATATGAACCTCCAACCTAACTCCTGAAATAGACACGTATCAACGATATAACTCTGCCAAGTAACTCTGTACAAACATTATCGATTTATTAAATTTACTTGGTATATTTATTATTATTGATAATCACTTGATTTTCCTGTATGCCTACTTAATCTATGTACTCATAAAATTTAATTCTAAACCTTATTTATTTTTGGTGAATTTATTAGATTCCTACCTTGATATTTTCTGCTATACTCTTAAATAAATAGATGTTGTACTTTTTTGTACAAATATAATTGTGTTGACGGTGGATCACTTTTTGCATATATTTCGTTGTGTGGAATGATCGAGCGTAGTGAGTGCCTCTATGAATATCTGACTGCATCTGACCACCATCAGAGTGACATCTGAGCCAGAATGCTCTTTATTTTTGGCTTTTTATATTAAATTTGATCGTAGTTCAAAGGCAAGAAGTAATCCCCGACGCCACTGTTATTTCTTTATTAATCGTAATTTATTACATGTTATTTATTACATTTTCATCAATAATGATCTACATATTATAAAATACTATTATATCTTACATAATAAATTAGACATAGTTTATTACCCTTCATCTTATGTGCTACCATTACATATTGTTTATTATTTCCTATTTGTTTTATATAACTAATATATGCTTTTTTCTACGAAATTTCATTAGTATGTTTAAACATTTAAAAGGTACATATATACAGAGTGTTCAGTAAGTCAGGAAACGGGTATCTATTGTTCTCATTATTACAAACAATGAGAGCAATAGAAACCTGTTTCCTGACTTACTGAACACCCTGTATATATATCTTATTTTTATTGGTATACATTTCATTTTGTGTGATTGATTGATTGAAGTCTTAAATACTACATTATGACATTAATGATCTAATGTGTATACAAATAATTTATTATGATATTAATGATGTACTATGTATATCATTACACTTTTTTTTCTTTTAAAATGTGTCTCTTCACACTGATGATGTTGATGAACAAAGCGATACTAAAAGATTCTATGTACAAGTGTTTTGTAATACCACGTTAACCCGTCTTTCTATGTTTTTCTTAAATTCAATTATGGGATCGACATCATTAGTGTTTCTAGATATTTTTATTGACAGTTTAATTGCGATCAAAGTTTACAATATTTTCCTTTAATACACAATAATATGAGTAATAAGATGATGTTATGAATACTTAACTTAGTTTTAATATTGTCCCACAATTGTAATAACAGATAATCATAAATTGAATTGTAATTGAGG
>NW_026099573.1:23156659-23156843 GCF_025091365.1 Daktulosphaira vitifoliae
AAGTTTTTATGGATGTAGTCGGTCCTCTTCCACGTACACCTCATAACAATGCCTACATCCTAACTCTTCAAGATGATCTTATAAAATTTTCATGGGCAGTCCCTATGGAAAATCATGAAGCAAACACTGTTGCTTATCATTTTGTAACCAAATTCATATGCTTACATGGTATCCCTCAGAATCT
>NW_026099573.1:23158656-23165116 GCF_025091365.1 Daktulosphaira vitifoliae
TTTATTACCATAAAAGTATTATTACCATCTCAAAACATTATTTCTGTTTTCTCCCAAGACTTTGTTCCCGAGAATCCTTTAGTTTACATGAATTCTAATATAACTAATAAAATTTCTAAATATCAGCCTGAACCGTTAACAGAAAATAATTTCATTCAAGATTTGAATCAATTAGCAGATGACTCAATAGATCTCAATAATCTTGAATCCACAATAGCAGAGTCTTCCGATCATTTCATCTTAAATACTCATATCCCATTTCTTTACTGTCTCTTTCTAATAATAGTAATTCTAACTTCATATGCATTGTGTAAATATAAAAATACCACCCGACAATATAAACCAGATATCGCACAATGTACAAATTGCAATGAAAGTATGGTCTGAAGTCTTGTTAATTTAATTATTTTATTGTAATTTAAGAGTATTATATGTAAGTAGTATTTCAAACACTACTTCCATTTAAGGGAGGGAGTGTTATGAATACTTAACTTAGTTTTAATATTGTCCCACAATTGTAATAACAGATAATCATAAATTGAATTGTAATTGAGGTCGGCCTAAAAGAATGTGTCTATAAAGTATTTTTCGGTGTTGCAAAACCGGGAAGTGGGCCGACTGCGACGATTGTAATGCAGAGCATCGTCAGTCATTTGACAATTATTGTATGAATACTATCACTTTTATTTTTAATAAACTAATTAATTATTCGGCAATACTATTTTATTTTATTCTATTTGTTACTCTCGTAACATTGATAACATAATTTTTGTCACGTTAATACTATTATAACAACAATATAAATAAATGTAATACCTATAAATTTAATTAAGAATATGTAAATAAATTTAAACATTATCCATATACACTTTTATCATTAAATTATAGTAGTAAGTAATGAATTATATTTTATATTATAATTTAGCACTGTATTTTCATTATTTAATTTAATATTAATTAAAATAAATTAAATAATTTAATTTCAAATTATTTAAATAGTACATAAAAATTAAAAAAACTACAATAGATGCAATAATCACACTATTTCTTCATAATATCCAATCAAAAACTTAAATTAGTTTTTTCATTTATCATAGGGTATTATACTTTTCGTAACAATACAATAAGAAAATTAATAATGAATCAAATTAATTTTAATTGAAAATAGAAATGTTATGCATAATTTTTTATTTTATTCCATGATAAACTTAATATTAAATTAGTTGAAAGACTCTCAAATAAGTTTATTTCATCCGCGTGTACTTGTAACACACATTGTTTTTTTTTTATTGTTCATACCCATAACAACATAGCGGTTCGGTTTAACATAGATTTATAAAACATAGACTTCGGTCCGATAACAACTTTTGAATTAGCATTTTAAAAGTATTTAACACTTTATAGTTTCAACTGGAGATTAAATATGGATAAACTTAATAAACATTTCTTGGCCTCATTTTTCTTCTCACCTATTTATAAAAATGTTCATTTCTGAAATACGGGTCCAAAACTCATTATCGACCCGTAATTTTTTTAATTAAAACATTATCTGTTAAATAAGCTAGTTATTATGTATGTTGCCAATAAAAAGAAAACCCACCACGTAGGGGCGTGGCATAATTGGGTCAAGTATAATGTTATCTGTCAGTGATTAAAATTACTATCATAAAAAACGCTTCGATGCAAATTTGTAGATAGTGTTTAATTTAAAAAAATTGGTGGATTTTTCCAAGAGCTACATGATCTCCTATTTCCTGATTACAAGTTTAATGATTTATAAGTGTAATATATGAATAAATAAATAAATATTTATAATATATAAATGTATAAAAGGTCCGATTTAAAAAAAAAAGGTTGTCGCATAAAAGAAGAATAAGTTGAAAAAGTTCTACTTTCTATATGCATTTTTATGTTTTGAACCCCCCCTGTTTTAAGGGAAATGGTCCGATTAAAAAAAAAATATGTCAAATTAAAGAGGTATATAAATAGTATTTATCTTAAAAAAATTATAATGATCCATACATTTTTCAAAAAGTTATAGCGTTACAAAGTTAAAAATATAAAAAAGAATTTTTTTACAAAAATCGTATTTTTTTTATTAACTTTGATGTCTGCTTTCACAATGAAGACAAAATAAAGTCCGAATTTTTTTTTCCTTAATAAAATACATTATATTAGCTTTAATTTAAGACATATTCTTATATTCTTCTCAGATTCGCATCGAAGCTAAAATAAAGTTGACATCTCTATAAGTTATAACGGATGATGATGCTAAAAATTAATTATTGTATGATAAATTAAGAATGCATTTGCAACTAAATTAAAATAAGATTTGCTTTTCAATATTAAATTTGTTTTGCAAGTAATGTAGTGGTTTTTAATAATGTCATAACAGATCATAGTTTATAATATATTATAGGAAATATTTAAATTATTTATTAATGAACAGTGCTTTTAATTTTAGGCTAGTTTGTACCCTGATGGTATAGATATTTTTTCTAGTGTTGGATGGAATTTCAAAAGTGATATAAAGAGAAATAAAAAACTCCTAAATAATTGCATTGAAGAAATGGAGAAATTATATAATAAGAAATCGCCTTTTTTCAATGAAATTGATAAAAATAAGCTTTTAGCTGAAGCTTATTGGAATAAAAAACAATATAAAAAAGCAATAAATTTACTCGAAAAAACAATATTTACTCTACCCGTTATAAATGCAGAGGTAATGCATTCAAATGATTTATAACTTAAGTTACTGAGCTCATTAGCTATAAATATAATATATGTAGAAAAAAGTAGATCTTTTTCAATTGTTTTTTGGATTAACTAAAAAATTAAAATTAAGATATCATCAAGTGATCTATTTAAAATTTTAAAATCTTTTAAATTAGATGTTTTATTTAGCTTATTTCTTTTTTTTATTACAGGACAGATGGTATAATTTTTCAGCTCAGGAACTTCTTGGGTACTATCAAGAGAAAGTATTTACAAAAATGAATATCTATCCGAAATACCCGTCAAAAACATTTAAGTATATTATGAATTAGTAACTAATTTAATAGTACCAATTAATATTCTTATAAAGTTTAATAAACAAAGTTTTAATATAAATATTGCGTATTATTATTACTAAAAAAGCTTGCTCTAAAATAATATTCTAAAAATAATATTTTGATAAAAATATTGGTAACTGTGATTTGAAGTTGGATAAAGTAGTTGTTATAGATGGATTCCAATCTAAACGATAAACTCATAGACATATACATCATATCTAAGAAAAATAAGATTATCAATAATGTACTGTTTTGATGAAGAATGTACAAACTTATATAATTATAATCGTCTTGAAATTTATATATAACGTATAATATTTCTTGATAATATATATATATATATATATATCAAATATAGTACTATGCGTAAATGCAAAATAGTGTCCTAATAAAAATACATATTACCCAAATTAAGATTCAGAATAAACGTATGCACAGGAATTTTTTTATCATATCTCAGGAATGTCATTAGGCGGGTCTGGTGAAAATTTTAATCCTTAAGTCGTAAAACGCTGGCGTCAGCGATAAATAAATAAAATACACACAAACGTTTATGAAAAAATAGTAGTTCAATCTTGGGGTTGAATAATATTGAATAAATGATGTTAAGATTGCTTACAAAATTTTATAATTTATCTTAATGGTTTATTACGCAATAGATTGTTTGTGGTTTAAAAACATAAATAAAACTTGTATTCTATGTAACGTAACGATATTTTAAACATTCCATCGTTGATTTTGGATTTCACACTGCGCGTTGTATAGTCAATATAACTGTTTAGAAAAACGATTTAATTTTGAATAATACGAGGTCATTACAGAAAATGTATGACTAGTTTTTATATGTAAAAGATTTTAAACACTCTATTAATTATATTTTCTATATTATCTATATTTTATTATAAATATAACTTTAATTTTGTACTCTTATTTCATTTTTGTTGAATAAGTATCCTTTTAAGAGAGTATATTTTATTGAGAGATCGACAACAATATTTTTTAAAGCTTCCTCAGCCCTAGCCAAAACAAGATTCAAAGATATTTATATCTATGTAAAAATGTTGTTAAGGATTGTGATGGAACAATATATCCCGGCGCTAACACCTTGGAGGATGTGGCACAATAATAACCAAGACAGGTTAGGATCCTTCAAACGACGAGCGTAGATAGATAGAAATTATAGTAGACCGCGATTAGTTCAAGGTTGTTTAGCCTAACACTGGTAAATCGAGGAATCCAGGAGCCCATGTTGGATTGCATTGTCTGATTTATTAGTGACGGACTCAACTTGGGTTCAGCTTTGATAGTCACAGTGCTTTTTTTGTTCTTTTCTGCACACATAACCTTGAACAGGTCGAGGGTCGCACACTGTTCACATTCAAAGTCACAAGCTGATTTGTGGTCCTAGGCAGTGCTTTGGTGTGCAGCATAAACTACGGCTAAAGATAGTAGTGGTAGCGGATTTCTGCAAAACTCTCAAGGGAAGGTCTCCGTTATATTAGTAGTAAGGAACTCTCTTCAAATATTATCTTTACATATAATCTTCCTCAGTATTATGACAAGTAAAGAGCTTACTATGGAGTTTCCGGAAATGGTGTAGTTGGTCCGAAGATTCTGCACCTTTGTCTCCAGCGGCCAAGGAGCTAATCCGCCTCGCATGGCAAGTAGTGTTTATGAATTGTTTAAGGTAAAAATCCTTGGAGCAATGCGTAAAAAACGCCACTCAATGTACATTATTACACAATACAGTATATAATCCTTATGACTAATTATAAATTGAAATATAAAGAATAACTCAATTTTTACGTTATTGTGCTTTATTGTTTAAGCCCTAAAACCATAGTACCTTATAGGAGTAAAAAATCAAATATCTCCTATGTATAGTAACTTTTATCGAAAGAGAAAGATATTAACAATACTTATTCCACATAGAGAATAGATATTTAAGATGTTTGTGATGGTTGTTTTGAGTTACCTTTTTAAAAAAGATATTTCTGTTTAAATTACCATATTAAAATTTTACTTGGAAAAAATTTAATAATTTTTTCATAGTTTTTTTTTGTTTGAAAATCTTTTTATAAAATAATTAATTTTATACTGGAACCATTAGTAAAAACCACTTGTTGAGTACCACTTTGTCGTAAATCAAAAATCAAACGGTATTATTAATAAAAGTTAATATTAACTTTTTAATTTAATTAAAATTAATTAATTTTAAAATATTAAGATTGTATGATAATTTGAACGGCATTCGACAAAAAGAATATAGGGATTTAAAAATAGATATTGAAGAATAATATTAAATTAAGCATTAAATTAAATGTGAATATTGATACTAAAAATTTTAATTTTGGTTTGAGTGAAATTAAAAGGATAAAAATTAAGTAATAAATGTGTATTTTGAAAAAAAAAAATGAATAATTAGTTAATAGTAAATAAAATATATATACTTAAATAATAATGATTCTTTTGTGTAATGAAATGTATTTATTGAAAATTTTGAAAAAAGTTGTATCCAAATATTACTTTAATTTCTATCACAAATTGCATTCAGTTGAATAAATTACCTTTAAAATTTAAAAAAATTTTGCTGTCCCTCAAAAATAAAAGAAATTCTCTTCAAAGACTCATTATTTTTGTATTGTTTTATTTTTCTATTTAAGAAGAGGATTCAAAAAAACAATATTTGCATAAATTTTTTGAATTTCAATTACGGAAATTTCTTAAAATTCTATTAATCTTTTAATATAGATAATTAATATAGAATAAATATAAAAATCTATTATATTATATTATATAATGTTATTTTATTATATTGAATTCTAAATAAAAGGTTATATAAATTAATTTAACAAAAATAATAAACCATTGAACTATTCAAATATTATGATTAAACATAAATGCAAAGAAAAAAATCATGATTTTGAATTTCAAGAATGTTACATGATTTGTTAACTAAAATCGTTCTATACAAAGTATAAAAGAGTTTAAAGTTTTCTAGAAATAAGTATTTATTTTATAAGCCTTTATAAGAAAATGGTTTGATGATTGATTTCAAATTAAAAAAAAATCGAGGAAAAAATAAATCCATTTTTATCTACTCTTACAAATGAAAAATTGGACTAATAATACTTTTAATAATTCTCCATTTATAATAATCATATAATGATATATTTTAGTATTTTGCAATCAAGTATATTAAACAATAAAACACATAAAAAGTGTCTCAGATGTAACTGACAATTTCTATAAATTTGAATACATTTATAATTTTGTTGACGTCTTTCTTTACATTTCCTCTTAGACAACGATAATGTTCAAATTAGCTTCGATGCGAAGCTGAGAAGGTATTGGTTTTACTAAAATGTGTTTATTTTTCTTTTTTTTTTTTTTTTTTTTTTTTTTTT
>NW_026099573.1:23165164-23240279 GCF_025091365.1 Daktulosphaira vitifoliae
TTTTTTTTTTTTTTTGTGTCTGTTACCACTTTTTCTTGCTCTCACCGAACCGATTTCTTTCAATGATACGTCAAAAGATCACAAATAATTTTTTTTAATAGATGCATAATGTCCTTACCTATCATTTGATATATATTTTTTTATAAATTTGACCATTTATCTGCACACAGGGGGGGATTTAAAATGACAACTTATTCACAAAAAATTAACTTTTTCAACTTAACTTTTGAAAATGTTCCGGAAGGTCTGACACTTTTATATATATATTAAATTGAAGCTAATGTAATATACTTTATTATGGTAAAAAAAAATTTCGGACTTTATTTTATCTTCACGGTAAAAATGGCTACCGAATGCTATTTTTGTGTGAAAATTCTCTTAATTATTTTTTACATTTTTAACTTTATTATGCTATAACTTTTTGAAAAATATATGGATCAATACAATTTTTTTATGAGAAATAATATTTTTTAATAATCTCTTTTTCATTTGACATACTATATCTTAATCAGGATATTAATAAGGAACTAGCAGATCATGTAGCTTTTGGAATAATACACCAATTTTTTAAAATTAAACACAATCTAAAGATTTGCATCGAAGCGTTTATTTTTGATAGTGATTTTAATCACTGTCAGATATCATTATACTTGATCCAAATATGTCACGTCACTACTGTGCCGCGACCCCCCTGTGCTGGGTTTTTTTTAATCAGAATTAAGCCTCAGAAAGGGGTTTTGACAAAAATATATCATCAACTAATTTTTGAAAGGGGTTAGTTAGGATAAAAATAATTTTTCAATCTTTGAACAAATAATTCAAGTTTAATTCTATTTCATGAGTCTTAAGTTTGGTTTGGTAATATTTTTAAAAGTTTAAAACAGAATTTACCGGCTCTTAAGGAAATAATAGATACTATGCAAGAAGAAGTTGCTAGCAATAAGATGATTAAGTCAATTCCTTTGATCAATGATACTGTCTCCAAAAGAACTGATGAAATGGCAGGTGAAATCGAAAACAAACTTATAAATTATTTAAGAGAAAATAATTTTGCACTACAGATTGACGAATCAACTTTGACTTTACTTACTGCAGTAAGTACTTTTGCATACTGCAGTAAGGTGGCTTTCCAAAGGAAAATATTTGTGTCGTTTTTTCGCATTATTTGACTCAATCATTGAATTTCTCGATAAAATTGATCCTTTCTTAAAAGATAATTTGAAGCAACGAAAAATTAAGATTGGGTACCCACAGATATTTTTGAAAAAATGAATATGTAGTCAATTTGAAGCTTCAAGGGAATAAGATGAACTTTATCAAAGCCAAAGGAATAATTTCCTCATTAATTTTTAAGTTTGATCTTTACAGATCAAACATAAATCGTCAAGAACTGAGTCAGTTTTCGAATCTCAAAATTCTAATTTTCACTGATCATATTTTGCAGCTCAAAAAAGACATGAAATCAAGATTTCAAGACCTACTTGAGTTACAAATCTGTAATTGGATTTTAGATCCATTTTCGTTTGAATTTGTGGAAGATCTCGAACCTCATTTACAAAAGGAGTTTATCGATCTTAAACACGATTGTGAGGCACAACTTGTTTTGTTCTATAAGTTTATAGAAAGTAAAACTTTGTCAACTTATTTTTAATTAAAATATATTTATTGATTATTTATACGTAACTTAATAATCAAACATAAATATTTGTTATATTAATTAGAAGGATTTTGTTATTATTTAGGCCATAAGCGAAACTCTAATTTCAGATTTTGAATGGGTTTAAAAACGTATATTTTGGTATTGGATGAAAATTCCTTATAGACCAGTAAATTTATTTATAAATAATAATCAATTTTTTTTTAAGTATAACATCAAGACCTTCAAATTTTATTTATAAAAGTAATAACTACTTTATAATTTTTTATAATTTCTCTGTAAAAGTTACAATACAAAATTAATAAATATCAATTTCATACTTATTTAATTGCTTTAATAAATATTTATTCATATATTAGATTTCTAAATCATAAAATTTGTAATTAGGATACAAATGAGGAAATAGGAGATCATGTTACTTTTGGAATAATCCACCAATTTTTTTTAATTAAACGCTATCTACAGATTTGCATCGAAGCGTTTTTTATTTTGATAGTTACAAAATAATGTATACAATTTTCAACGTTTATATTATAAATTATGAGATTAATGTTCTAATAATATAAAATAATGTATTATTTTATTGCATATGGCACGTTATTAGTGTACAAAAACAAAATGTAATAACGGAATATAATAAAATAAAATAAAAGTAATAACGAATTAATATAAAAAAAAACATAAAACGAATAAATTAAATAAAAGAAACAAATAAACTAATAAATAAATACTGAACTTGGTTTCCGAGCATTCCTCAACAGTGTGCCTAAAAGTTTGGATCTGGCCACAGTTACAGAGCGGATAGTCCATCATTCCCCATTTGTGCATTAGATAATTGCACCTTCCCTGCCCAGTTCTTACGTGGTTTAGGGCAATCTATGCTGCACTGAAGAATTCGGAGCTGAAACTAATTGGGTTGGATCACTTATGAAGTGGTTATTCTGTATTTGTTCTATTTTTTAACGCCCGTATAAGATTCCTAGATTTCAGTGTTTTGTTTGGTCCGTTGTATAAGTCAAAATAGATTGGAAGGTTTGGAGAGTTTTGTATTTTTTCAATTATCTTTAGCGTTGCTCTGTGCCTACGCACTTCTGGTGGGGCTATATGTGAGAGCACTGGTAGCCATTCTAACTTAGTTGATTTGAAACATTCTGATATAATTCTCATTGTATGATTAAGTTGTGCGTCGTCATTTTTAGTCTGAGTACTCCTAGCCCACACTGGGGCGCAGTATTCTGCAACGCTGTAAACTAATGCCAAGGATGGAATTCGTAGGATGTTCGCCCTACATCCTCAGCTTGTTCCGGTCAATTGGCTGATTATATTATTTTGTGTTTCAACTTGTCTGCTACCCCTTCTTGGTGCTATTTAAAAGTTAATGATCTGATTAGATTAATGCCTAGGTACTTTGGTGCATTTTCGGTCGGTATAGAATTACCATTCACTACCAGATTTATTTTCCTGTTAGCTTCTCTGTTGCTTAGGTGGAAAACAATGGAGGCTGACTTATCCGGGTTAAGAGTAAGATGCCAGGGTTTAAAGAAAGTGTGTACTTTAGCTAAGTTCTGGTTCAATACTATTTCCACCTCTTCAAATGTTTCCACTTGGGCTACTAAACCCACGTCGTTCGCGTATATAAATTTTCTTGATATATTTCTTGTTATATCGGCTGTATAGGCATTGAGTAAAATTGGAAAAAGGACAAAGCCCCGAGGGAGACCATTTTGGAGGTATTTATATTTAATCACATTTCCGTTTAAGTGTACTCAAAATTTCCTGTCAGCTAACATAGATTCAATGAGTCTGAGGGTCATTTTGCAATTCAAGATGTTTGCTAACTTCAGGAATATCCCACGTTTCCAGACTGTGTCGTATGTACAGGTAAAATCTAAGCATACTACTCTCGATTTCTGTCTTTCCTGAAAACTATTTTCAACATGTGTCCCCATTGACAATACTTGTTCACAGCAACTTCTACTTTGTCTGAAACCCGCCTGCTCCTCAGGTAGGGTGTCTTCAATTTTCATTTGTATCCTCGCCAGGAGGACCCTTTCAAACAGCTTATATACAATGCACAACAAGGAGATTGGTCTGTAGTTTTTAGGATCGCTTCTTGATTTACCGGATTTCAGGATTGCAATCATCTTTGCTTCACACCACAATTTAGGTAAAGAAGTTGTGTTTTTGACGTACGAGAAAATATTGGTGAACCACATTTTACCCTTTGGGCCTATGTGTTTAATGAACTCTGTTAATATCCCATCTACCCCAGCAGCTTTACCATTCTTTAAAAGACTCAGGGCAATTTCTATGTCTGCAACATTAAAGTCTTGAATTATTTCCGATCTTTCGACACAACTATTGAGTATTGTTTTGTATTCGTACTTAATCTTCGTTTTTTCATACTTATTAGGTTTTATGTTTGAGGTTTTGTAAAGGATATTTGAAACATAGTTCGGCGATACTTCACTCTCAGTATACAAAGGTTACGCGTCCCCCAGTTTCAATAGGAGACTCCAGCCTTTTCTGCTAGAAAGTGTGAAATGTAATTATCCGTGGTCTCTATCTATCTCTTCTTGCGTTCTTCATCTAACAGACTAATCTGGGGTTTTATTTTTGAATCGTTCGTTCATGAATGAATACGTTCAGATTTTATTTTATATAGGTTTATATGGCGAACGTTGTTCACGAACACGTTCGGAACGTATAAAACATATTTGCAATATTTATAAGTACATTAATTTTTACTTCTCATAAATGTTGACGATTTCGTACTCACATAATATAAATGAGATATGTATATATACCCAAAGTAGTAGTTTCATTTATTGATATATTATTACATTAAATCTTATTTTATATTTTAAAATTGAATGTATTTTCGTAAAACATTTTTAAAGTTCATACAAAATAAATAATTTCTTTAATGATATATAACTACAAATATTTTCTATTTATTATTTTTATATTTCCAGCGCTCTTAATAATAGAAATATAAATGCATAAACTGCATGTATAATAATTATATTTTTTAAAGAAATCGGTTCGGTGAGAGCTGAGAAAAAGTGGTAACAGATACTACAAAAATATACATCATAGTAATATTAATATCTTTTCAGCTTCGCATCGAAGCTAAAAACAACTTTTTTTAGTCTTTTTTTTTACAAATAATTTTGATGGTTCAACAACAATTTTAGAACAAGTATTCATTGAGTTACAAGCATTTTAATACGTAGAGTGGTTTTGGCTGGTGGGCGGAGTATACGTACACAAGTACTCGATGCACTTACCTGGGTTAGGTAGGTATCCATTGTATGTATTAAAAAGTTTTTAATTTGTTATATACTTGTTCTATTACTATTATCGACTCATCAAATTTTTTAAAAAATTCATTTTCTTTTTAGTGATCAAAAAATTATATTCATTTATAAATTTTGTAAAATTATTCTTTCCACAATACCCTCCAGTGCAAATTTGTATTAATTGACTTGAAAAGTAGCTAAAAAAGTTATGGCAATTGAAGTAAAAAAACCCAGCACAGGGAGGTCGTGGCACAGTGGTGACTTGGAATAGTTGGATCAAGTATAATGATATCTGACAGTGACTAAAATCACTATTAAAATAAACGCTTCGATGCAAATCTTTAGATAGTATTTAATTTTAAAAAATTGGTGGATTATTCCAAAGGCTACAAGATCTCCTATTTCCTTATTTATATCCTGATTAAGATAAAGTATGTCGAATAAAAAAGGGATATAAATATTATTTCTCATAAAAAAATTGTGTTGATCCATACACTTTTCAATAAAAAAAGTTATAGCATTATAAAGTTAAAAATGTAAAAAATAAAAACGAGAATTTACATACAAAAATAGAATTTGGTAACTATTGTCATCGTGAAGACAAAATAAAGTACGAAATTTTTTTTTCCATAATAAAGTACATTTTATTAGCTTTAATTTAATATATATATATATAAGTGTCAGACTTTCCGGAACATTTTCAAATGTTAAGTTGAAAAAGTTATTTTTATGTGAAACAGTTTTCATTTTGGATCATCCCTGTGGGCAAGTAAAGGGTCAAATTTATAAAAAATATATATAAAATGATAGGTAAGGACATTATGCATCTATTAAAAAAATATATATATTGATTTGTTCAATTTTGAAAAATTTATGGCAGTTTTAAGTAAAAAAAATTGAAAAATGTTGAAAATTAGAAATTTTTAAATTTGTAATTTTTTTGGAGATTTCCTTCATTTACGCGGAACGAGGGAAATTTTTTCAATTTTTGAAGGTAAAGTCTTCGACTAGATACGATTTTTGACCTTTTGATGTATCGTTGAAAGAAATCGGTTCGGTGAGAGCTCAGAAAAAGTGGTAACAGATATAAAAAAAAAAAAACACATCGTAATAAAACCAATAACTTCTCAGCTTCGCATCGAAGCTAAAAAGAATAATTAGACAATTATTCCACATTAAATATAATAAAAATGATTATTTTTTAAAATAAAATTAATTATATAAATAATATTAGGTCCCACCGAGATTTGAACTCGGATCGCTGGATTCAAAGTCCAGAGTGCTAACCATTACACCATGGGACCGTTGCAATGTGATTGATTATTTTATGCAGTTATACTGCAGCTTAATATTAACAATTTAGTAAAGTTGATACCCAACATAGAATAACTCAGTATAGATTGATAAATGACGATGATTAGCATTACTTTTATAAAACGTTACAAGTTAATTGTGTATAAGGTAATAACTTAAAGAGTTAATGGAAATTTAAAAATTTATATAACAATGACTCATAGAAGATAAACTATCGTGACGTTATTATTATTTATTGTTGTGTTCAAAACTTACTGTATTTAAATTTTTAGTCGAATTTTCATAAAAAGTATATATATATAAAAAAAGTTTTAGCCTTAAATATTACTGATAAAAATTACTTTAAGATCCACTAATTCAAACAAATTGAATTGCAATGTTAAATTGAAACATATCATGATTTGACCTTTTCAAAGATTGTCAAAATTTGGGATAGTTATTGTCGTGATAACTCAATTACGTTGCATTACATATCTTATAAAACTTTGATAAGCTATTAGTTATATGCATACATATAATTAATTAATCTATCATAATATTAGTACTGTTGTACACTACTTATTATACACTCATTTATGTTTAAACTATAAATGTTTTCTTAATATAATAATCATTTAATGTTCAATTTAATACAATAAACAAATATTCATTAATAGCGCTGACAACGATAACCCAAAATGAGGAGTAATTAATGATGGTAAATAAAAGTCTTAGTTCTGCTTTGCGCCAGAGCGAGTTTTGGATTCAACATAGAATTCAGTTCGATTTTTATTGAACCTCTTTGGCAAAGTCATTGTACCTTAGAGCAAAATACGAATTAAGTGAATTTACATTAAACCTATTATTGGTATTAATAATTTCAATAAAGAGCGATAAAGCAATACATTAAATCAATTTTACATTTAACTATTAGAGATTAGTTTGTGCCTTATTAATAGACTCTCGATTAGATATTCGAGAGAAGGTCATAACTGCTTCGTTGTCTCAGTATACTATGTAAGTTGCTTATCAGTTAGCTTATTAGACACTTCGACTGGGTATTTGTAAAAAGGTCACCATCATTTATTGCCACAGTGTCCCATATAATCTACAACACCGAAAGAACTCTTTCATTCATATTTAAAAATAACATATTTTTGAATACAATAGGCATTTTTATCATGAAGACAGCGTAGTTTTTTTTTCATATTACATAAGCTTTAATTTAAGTGTCCGTATTTCCGGAATACTTTTAAAAGTTAAGTTGAAAAGTCATTTTGAATTTCCTGTTGTAGGCAGGTAAAGGAACAGATTAAAAAAAATATACGAAATGATGCCTCATGTATCTATAAAAAAAAATTGTATTGATCCATACATTTTTCAAAAGTTATGGCAATTTAAAGTAAGAAAAATTGAAAAAATGTCAAATATTAGCAATTTTTAAATTTGTAATTTTTTTGAAAATTTCCCTAATTAGTGTGGAACGAAGGAAATATTAAAATTTTTGAGGATATTGTTTTCATCTATTTGCGATCTTCTGATGTATCGTTGAAAGAAATCGGCTTGGGTAGGCTGAAAAAAGTGGTAATAGACTAAAAAAAAAAACACATAGTAAAATTAATACTTTCTCAGCTTCGCATCGAAGCTAAAAATTATCTTATTAAGGAAATGGCAGATCAATAACAACTTTTGAAATAAAAAAATGAGATAAATATAAATAATATATCACATCTCACCACTACTCTATGTTTTAAATAATTATAAGTTATAACTATTTAAAACATAAAATTTGGAAAATTGGTCAAAAAATGTTAACAACCAGTAATTTTTATTATTAGATTCTTTAATTTTTTGTAAGTTAGTTAAATATGTATGTAAACAAAAATAGTATGTTTTTTAACCATACCAGACATATGTACATGAAAGATAAATTTTGGGAACGATTTTTTTTTAACTTTTTGAACATAATATAAGCTTTAACTTAATATATGTTTAAAAGGTGAAGTATTTCCTGAAGATTTTCAAAAGTTAAGTTGAAAAATGTATGAAAAAGTAACAATATTGAATTCCCTCCAGTGGGCAGGTTATGTTTATAAGAGTTCTAATTTAATTTTTTTATATAGCAACATTGATGTTTAACTAGTTCATATAATAGAAAATAATTTAACCAATGAAATGATTGATTAATAACAGTTTTTGAGCCATTATTTTAGAAGTTATAAAAACTTTATTATATTGGTATTATAGTATGATTTATGTTATTTTCATTGTTAAATATTTTTTTCTCACATTATTCTTCCTGCTCAGGTATAAAAATAATCATAATTCCTGAATTACAGGTTCAAAAGGTGTTATTGGCTAGTCATTTTTTTAATTTGACAATATTCTAAAGTTTAAAACAATTAAATTTGTATGTTACTATATAAAAAAATTAAGCGAACACACTTATAAGGAATAATGGATTGGCTTAAAAAATGTTGTTCCAATTGAAATCAAGAAATAGATATTACTCAACAAAGCAAAGAAAATAACATATATTTATTTTATGAGAAATCTATTAGTCAATAATAAATCATTGTAACATTAGTAAATAATCATTCTTGATTTAAATGTCAAAAAAAGTAATTTATTATGATTTATGAATCTGTGTCGTAATAATAATTCTTTAAGAAAGTGTTATAGTTTATGTAAATTATGCATATTAACACTTTGTATATTTTTTATTTAAGTTCATAACATAATAAGTTATGTGTTTCCATTTTAATGTTATGACGTAAAAGGGAATTTTTTTTCTTTATGATTTATTCATAAATAAATTGCTTTAACATCATATAAAATTTATAGCAAATTTAAGCAGATGTCATCTTTAGAAAAAAAAAATATTGAGAAAGACTAAAATTTTAAGTATTATAAATATAAATTAATTAATACATACATAAAAAGTATAAAGCTAAAAAATATATTTTTGTTAGTAAAATTTTTTTGTTGTATTTTGTTGTACTTTGTAATCGCAAAAAATCATTAAAGTTTTAGAGCTTTGTTAAACTTATTGATTTTGTGGGCCTAAATTAAATTTTATATAACCAACTATAAAAAAGTTTTATAAATAAAATTTTAGATATTTTCCTTTGATAATTGTTTGACAATTTTCAACTAATATTCAAATATTATATATTGTAGTACATAATTAATGACTATTTATTTTTCACTTAAATTCATCTAAAAATGAGGTTTTAATGACTAATTACTGAAAATTGAAAAGTTTCGCAGTAAAAGATAAGCTAAAATTTAAATTTTGATTGAATTATTTTTGTTTAAGCAGAAAATTATAACTTTTGATAATCGATAGCCTTATATAGTAAGTAAATGTTAAAACATCTTGAATCTGCATAACAACTCATAAATAGTCTCATAACTAAAAAAAAAATAACAATTTTTACTGAAGAGACAAAGTGGGTTATCAAGTTTATACAATTTAACTTCAAATTACTATCTCGTGAAAATTTGAAGTGATAATAATAAAGATAAATCAATGAACACTTACCTGCTTAAAATTTAGTGTTTTTATTTATTTTTGTGCAAAAATCCAAAAATTAAAAGTGGTGTCATTTTTTTAAGTGTACAGTATAGCGTTCTTTATCATATTTTTACTAGTTCTACTTCTTTAAAAAACTTATTATATAAATATATATATATATATATATTTCATAGTTTGGAAAATACATGACTTTTTTTCTTTTTAATATTAAAAATTGGTTTTTTATTACATTTTCTCTCTTAAAGAAATGTTTTAGAAGTAAATATTCAATTGTATTTATCTTAGAAAAAAGATAAAGTAATATTAATGTATAAAATGAAAGTAAGGTTTAAGTTTTATTTGATGTGTAATATACGTGCCATGTGCGAAAATAAACTATAATAGATATCGCTGATTGAATGTACAATGTTGGCCATTCATTCAATACTTAAAATATATTCTTCTTATCAATTATTTTTTATTCTGTTATGAAATAAAGTTTTCAATCCGTGTCAGTTAACAAACAGTATTAATATTTAATCGTTATATCGATCAACAAATTTTATGTTGATGTACTAGCGTCTATAAAATAAGCTTAGTGACAATGTTGTTTTTGGGGTACCGAACACTATACAAAGTGAATCAGATCCAAATCTTATACAATGTAAGAAATGATTAAAAAATTTCCATACATCAGTACGATATTTTTAATATACATGATATATTACCTAAACCTTGCCATTGATCACGTCATCATTTACATTTTTTTATAGTATATTTATCAGCATCAGCGAAGACAAACGGTTCTGTTAAGTATAATTGTTTTGAGTTGGTAATTTATCTATTTATTTTCAACTATTTTATCTTATACGGCTTTGCTATCCATTAGTATTTAATATTAAATATAAATGTTGCCCCTTAAAATTAAGATACTTATTGAAGAACTTTTAATATAAGTGTTAATTTGCTGTTTAATTATTATTTTTGTATCATTAATTAGATGTATGATTTCAGGCATCTACGAAGGTGACTCCTCTTACCCGCTCATCAGGCGATCGTTAACAAGTTTATGATATGACGGAATTCGGTGCAATGCACAACTAGCTGTCCTACGGTCTAGCTGATTTGTACATAATAATATGTAACTAAATAAAACCAATGTATTTTTCTTAATACTGTATTTATTTTGTGAGTAATTGAATGTATATGATAAACGGATTACTCTACGTATTTTTTTACTTTATTCATTATAAGTTATCTATTACAAAAAATTATTACCAATCTTATTGGCACAAGTCATAAATATTTATATGTATTTTTATTATATTGTAACCATTATGAAATAGTTATGGATGTTTTATCATATGATGAACAGTATCATATATTTATTTATAAACATTGAAAATATAGAGTCATAAGATATAAATTGTACTAAAGTAATGTGCTTTTTATGGCAAATATACAAGTAATAAGTATAAGAAATGTAGCCTATGACGCACATACTTTTCATATATGAATTAAGTTCGTAAATATTCTCAACATTAGTAAATTTATAAATAATTATTTATGCATTCAATCAATAAATAATAAGGTATTTATTAAATTTTTTTTTACAAAACATGTGAAAAAAAGTCATAAGTCATATAATTTATGTTTCTGTAACTAAATAATGTATTATTTACTTAGTGTACCGATATTGTATAAAATATTTAATAAATTAAAATAGATTTTAATAGTATAAGTCAGTCCACTAATTTTATATAGTTAATCAAAGAAATTTTTAATATTGTCTATTTTTTTGAAGCGAAATTCTTTTAAATTAATTATTTAATAAAAGTGAATACGATGATCTACATAATACTAGCTTCAATTGTTTTTGTCAGTATTAATGAATATCGATGTTGCGGTCCAGGTAAGTCTATTTACATATTAATTAAAATGTATTTAATAAAGAATAATATAATGTTTAGCCGGTACTACAGAGAACTCCTGCAATGAATGGAATAAAGGTATTTAGGAGTACCATAATATTATATTTATTTAATGTGATAAAAATGGAAAACTTAACAAGTATTTATACTTTTAGTGTCTTACACTGGAAATTTTGCAGGTAAGCATAACACATATAAAATATACATTAATATTTAATGTATAATTCAACTTAGTTTTCTATTTATTTATAATCAATTTTCTGTATAATTTTTATATTACATAAACACAAATAACATAGAATTTTTTTTAAATTTATGATAGAAAAATTGACTACAATTGGTAAGTTATTGATAAACATTAAATATATATTATTCATAAAATATAAATGGTTTTGAATTTTCAAAGTGGTTTTTTTTAGATGACATTAAGATTTAAATAAATAAAATTTAAAATTTATTTTTATTAATTTAAAACGCAGTAAACTTTTGTTTTAATTTTTTTAATAATTAATGGATTTTATATTAAAACAAAATTGTTTTACTTTAAAATTATATTAGTTTAATTAGTTTTAATTATTTCTGTTTTAAAATGACTAACATTGATCAAGTTTTTCTTGATACATAATCATATGTGTGCATATATAAGTGAATCGGGCTATATAGTATTATTTTTATCAAACTTATATCTAATAATCAAGTGTAAATATTTTTAGTAATATTTTAAATTTATAAGTAATCAATCCAAATTTTTAGCCAATTCTTAATCTTACTATATAAAAATAATTAAAAGTTTTCTTTTAGCTTCTTTTTTTTAAAAATTACACTCTCACTCAAAATTAAAAGTTTATTATAGAAAATGTTAGCTAAAATGAATATAAATTAATTCATTAAAAAAAGGGTCCTCATACATAATATTCGTGTGTTATTAAAATCAGTAGTTATTGGTATTAGAAGATCATTATTTTGGTAGTAACGAGAAGCTTTTAGTTTTACATTGTCGTGTTTTTTCATTACATACAATTACTTCACTTCTACGGGGCCAATTTTGCTCAAAAATAGGTCACAAAATGTATCTAATTAATACTATCAGTACCATATTGAAAATTCTCATTAGATTTGTTAATAAAGGAATAAATTAAAATTATAAATTATTAAATTTAATAAAAATGGTTATAAACAATCAATGTTGATATTTTTAGATTTCTTTTTTATATTGAGATTATTTTTTGAAAATTAGACGGTTTATTATAAAATTTTTGTTGTTAATACATTAGACATTTTCTTTACTGATGACATATTTTTTATGAAAGTCAAGTCATTAACAGGGGTACTGTGTGGGTATACCCATCAAACCAAATAAATTATTTTCAATTTTTTATAATGTAAAAAATACTGATTTTTTTACATCTACATTAAATTAAAGCAAATACAATGCACTTAAAGATAAAAAAAATTATCTAAAATCTTAATTTTTTGAAATTTTGTCTATTAGTTAAAAATTATAAAATTTTTGGTAAAAATTGTTAATTTTTAAGAGTTTGCAAAAAAATGAAATATCTACGTCATTATAACATAGTAAAATTTACAATTTTTTGTTATGCTTAATACACATTGACGAGTTGTCAACAGAAATTTTAACATTTTTTTCATTAATAAAGCTAATATTAAAAAAATAATAGTGTATTTTAATTTCTTGTATTTTTTATGTCTATCATCTGAAATCTAGCAAAGCCTCCAGGATTTTTCGATGGTAAGATTTATTGTAAATATTTCTTAATTTTAAAACAAAGTACAATTTTCATGTAATAAAATAAAATTAATGAATATTTTAAAAAATTCCTAAAAATAAAACTTTTTAATATTAAAATTTATTGAGTTTAATAATGACTATTTCTTAGATAGTCACTCAACCTTCAACTATTATCTTCGATTCAGATTAATTTGGCCTTTATCCCTACTCGCCTTTGATAAGCGCTATTAGTTCCTATTGATTTCAAATTCGCTAAGCTATTAGTTCCCTCAAATTGCTAATATTGTCATTAGAAAAATATTGCTTCATTATATTAATGAATATATTATATTTAGAGTATATTTTTTGTTGCCGCACTTATGTTTCGATTATATTTCATTTAAATTACTTATAATTGTAAAATATAATGTAAAATATGTTGTATATTAAACTTTTGCAGGAGTATCGACATTTTTCACCCAGGAGTTATTCAAAAGTACGTAATTTTTTAATTTTTTAAATTGTTCAATGATTAATATTCGCTATGAAATAAATTCTGTATTATTGCTCATTTCCTATTAAAACAATTTGAATCAAAAAGGGATTCTTTAGAACATTATGAATATTAGGGTGTCCCTTATTTTGAAAATTTTGGAAATTCTTTGGGCTCACCCCCCAAATTTGTGTATATACACATAAAAAGGGGCTACAAAAAATTTCAAGCCGATCAGATAAGTTTAACTCGTGCCGACTTGGGGTTGAAAATCGGCCAAAAGGGGTACTTTTTTAGTTTTTAGCAATAAGCAATTTGTAATAAATTTACTATTTCCAGAGTTATTTATAATTTAAAAATAATAACAATACATTAATCCAGTCATACCATAGTATTATCGCAGTACTTGTACGATAAGTGTTGTAATGAACCAGATGATAACTAACAGAATCTAGCATTAAAATTCATATATTTAGTAAAAATCGTAATATGATCGAGTTATTTCAGCTATAGCAATAAAACGATCGATTCAATGAAATTTGTACTTATTACTTATATTTCGTAAAATTTAATTTTAAACAATTTTTGTATGAAACATTAGGTCGTATCATATATGGTTCGTAATATATGATTAAATATTCGTAAATATACTAATTTCGGCAATTTTACGAAATATTATGTATTTTGACATTTTTCTAGAAAACTAATGGATTTAAATGAAAAACTGTAAGCACTTAATTTATACAAAACAATTATATCTACAATTTAGTTGCTATATTTTTTTTTGTGAGAGCGCTAATTTACGAGTTAATTTCTAAAAACTAAAAAAGTACCCCTTTTGGCCGATTTTCAACCCCAAATCGGCACGGGTTAAACTTATCTGATCGGCCTGAAATTTTTTGTACCCACGTTTTATGTGTATACACACAAATTTGGGGGGTGAGCCCAAAGAATTTCCAACATTTTCAAAATAAGGGACACCTTAATGAATATGTATAAGTTACAAAAATGCATTTAGTACATAAGTGTTTAAATATCTTGCTAAAATATGCCGTACCTTTAAGATGAAGGTCATAGCTCAATATTCACTACGTTTTAGAACGGTTAATTAAAGTGTTTAAAATTAAATTTTTATTTTATTGGTTATTAAAAAAAAATCGAAGTAACATAATAGACTGTTTTATTACTGAGATTTATTTTAAATAGATTTATCTATTTATAATAGTCGCGGATTACTATTTGTACAAATAAAACGATTATATAAATAAAATATTTAACTCAATAAACTAAAAATGTAATATACAAAAAATTCTCTTAACTATATGATACATTTTTGAATATTTAATTATATTCAGTTCTATATTTTTACTTAAAATGAGTTGAACTTTCTAAAAATAAAAATAAAATTAAAAGTTAAAACCTTTAAAGTATAACTTAAATTTAATTTAGAAACTCTACTTTTTAGATCCCACAACAGTTAAAGAACGTAAGTTTTTGAAATATTTTTTTATATCTTTTTAATATTTTTAGTATTTATTTTAACGTTATTATTTAGAAAAATATAACCTTTTGAAGTATTATGTTTCTTTTGGAGTGGATTTAATGCAGCTAAATGCCTATGAAATGATAAATAACGATCTTCTTAAGGTATATTTTAGATTTTTACTATTTTTTAATTGGTTTATTTATAAAACTAATAATTCACGTAATTTTATATATTATGCTGATTTATCTTTCACCAATTTTATTGGTATTTGTAGGATCAAAGCAAATCCCTTTACATTTTGTATGCGGAAGCAAGCTATGTAGTTTCAAAATATTATTACAGACAGTACAATTATAAAAAAGGATTATTGTTCATCAATGAAGGTAAAAATTTATCAAACTTATTAATATAAAAATTGAAAAATATAATTGGAATTGATTAATATTACGATTTTTTCAGCTATTCATAAAATAGAACATTTGCCAGGAGAAGACTTTACTTCATATGAACTTAGTATGTGGCTGGCATATTTGAGAGACAGTCAAATTCAAATTGTACAAGAACTTGAAAATTATCACGAATCTATTAGTTACATAGATGGTCGTAGAAACGAAAATTACCAAAAAGCTGTAGAGTTGTATGAACATTATTTATCAGAACCAAACTCGAAATTGGATGGTAATATGGAATTTTTAATCGGAAAAGAATTACTTAAGGTAAATGGAATATTTAACAAAAAGTATTTTATCATAAATTAAAACTTTTATTATATTTCTAGACTTCTAAGATTCAAAAGTTAAAAAAAAAAAATGTTTAATTCTTCTATAGTTATTAATTTTTCGAATAAAATTTTAGTCTGTTGATGCGCATTTGCCATTGGCTCTTCACTATTCACTAGAGAGTATAACAGATAATATTGATAAAGGAATAAAATCATTAAGAAATTATGATACACTACCCGAAGCAAACAATCTTATTGAAAGTCGATTCATTTTAGGAAATATTGAGATGAAAATAGGTAAAAAAGCAGAAGCTAAAAAATGGTTCCTAAAAGCAATTAAGTCACCCGTAAAGAATAGTCAGGTAATTACATTGAGATTTTAATGTGTATAACATACATTTTATGAAAATACCAGTATATTAAAAGTAAAATAATGTCTTCAATAAATAAAATTATTTGAAAAAAAAAATTAGCATATTCAAGTAATTTTGAAAAACAATAACTTGTAAAGAGGCGGGACTCCTCTAACTGACTTTTGTAATTAAGTAAATTAAAGAACTATTATAACATTTATTTAAATTTAATTGTTTAAACTTGAAAAAGTTTACATCGAAAGACATATTGAATTAAATACTAATATTAATATTTTATTCTTTTGAGTAAAACTTTTTTTGCATTTATAATCTTAAAGTATAAAATTATATTTTTTTAGGACAGAGCAATTAACTATGAAGTAAAGAAAACATTTGAGAGATTCTGTAAGTAATTTTTATTTTATGTAATATTATTTCCATTTAGTATAACTTTAGATAATTTTTAGTATAAAAGAATAAATTTAATTTAAAATAATTCCATAGGTTAATTAATAATTAATACTAATCGTAGTACAAAACCATAAACAAAGTTGGCATTAGAAATCGTGAGGTTTCTTGCAAAACAATTTATCAGGACTCTAAAAATTTTTAATTAAGAAAACAAGTACTATGTTTAGTTATTTACTTATTTTGCGCGGGTCTTAATTCGCGTAACCCTTGCTCTATAAATTTATATACTATCGCAATACTAATTTTTACATGCTTCTTTTACGCGTGTATTACTTGGTTTTATGATTATTTTAAATTTATTTTATAGATTCAGATTTTTGGCCTAGTAAGTTTGAATTAATTTACATTATAATTTTTATTTTAAACTAAAATATTTCAAAGCTACCTAAAAATACTACACAAACAAATTCAATTTTCAGAAATCTTTTTTTTAGTTTTGTAGAAAGACAATTTTTTGTTTACTTTAGCACAGTTAATAGATTATAGTAAAAATAATAAAAAAAAATTATACTTTTTATCTATTTGTATAAATGAGTACACAAAGTTATGAAGACTTTTAAGGAAAATTTCTGAACATTAAGAAATAATAAATGTTTAAAAAATATTATTTTTTAATAATTGTTACATATTTGAAAAAAGTAAAACTCAGATGGGGATTATATTAATGTTATTTTATAGCTTTTTTTTTTTAATTCTTAATTTTAAAGCTATTTTGACAATATATAATAAGAAAAATTTAATTTTGATGTATTGGGGATTTTTATAAATTTATGTAGACAAACTATATAGTAAAAATAAAAAAACAATAATATTGATTTAATTTATTAACGATAAATAGTTCACAAAAATAATTCAATTATAATAATTATTTAACTGAAAGTAAATTTTTCAGCCAGTGAGAGATATTCAGATTATGGTATGTTTTATTAGTTTTTAGTTTGATAATTTTCTATCAATAAAATTATAACAAAACGATGTTTTATGTTTTAATAACATATTTTATGTATGAATATAAAAATATATTATACAGTTATATTAAATAAAATTGATTAAATATCGTTGTTGTTGAAGATACGTTATATTGTAGAAATAACAACAATATGTTAATTCATTTGTTGATTTAACATTGTTCACACAATATTTTCAATTATTTATTTTTTATTTTTTGTAAAAACTAAATAACATGATTTATATTTTATAGAAAATCAAGTGTTCAGTAGACTTGATACTAAAATAATAAAAAATTATAGTAATTTTTGGCCTAGTTTATTAAAAAAAGTAAGCGTAAAAGAATTAATTGAAATTTTATAGTTAATTTATCATTACGATTTGTTAGGAATTTTTGAAATGATACAGTTTAAAATTTGTATCAACTAGTCATTATATAATATTATTATAATAATTAAAATATAAATTGTGTAATTCATAAACTAAAATTATCAATATTTTATATTTTGTGATATTTTTTAGGAAAATTTTAATCCACAAGCAATATATGACTTTGTTAGGACAGTGACGCTTTATAATTCAATGTACATTAATGAACAAAATCCAAATAGTGCTACTGAAGATTTGATAAATGAAGGTGAAAATTGAATAAGTAAATTAATAAAACAAATGGAAAAATGAAGTAATTAAAAATATTTTTAGGCATTAGCGCATTAAAAAAGATTGAACACCTTGCCCCTTCACGTGATTATTACAAGTGGTTAACAGTGCTATCGGGAGCAAAATGCTACAATGCATCAAAGAGTAGAGCTAATCTGGAATTAAGAACAAATCTTAAAAATGCTATTTTATTAGATTCTGATAATACCGATCCACATTTAACTTACTTGTATGGAAAATACGTATGTCAGGTAATAAAGAAATTTGTTTTAGTACTATTTTTACTATGATAAAATTTGATCTACGGATAGGTGATTATTTTATATGTATAATATATATATATAAAATAATATATATTATAAGCTTAACAAAAATATTATTTTAGACTAGTTTAAATCCTGATGGCACTGATATAGTATCCAATGTTGGGTGGAATTTTAAATCTGAAAAAAAAGAACAAAATAAATATTTGAATTCTTGTATAAAACAAATGGAAAAATTAGATAATGTTGTATCTCCATATATTAATGTCATTGATAAGAATAAACTTCTGGCTGAAGCTTATTGGAATAAAAATCAACATGAAAAGGCAATAAACTTACTTGAAAAAACTATTTTTATAACATCTGTTGTAAGCGCCGAGGTAAATTTACTTGAAACATTTATTTGAAACATATACTTTACTTACTAAAAATCTTTAAATAAAATTTACAGGATAGATGGTATAACTTTTTAGTACAAGAGCTTTTAGGACATTATCAAGCTGAAAAATTTAATGAACGAAGACATATTAATCCAGCCAAAAGTATCCATCAAATAAATTTATCCACACCGATTTAGATAATATATAAAATAAATTTTAAGTATGATAATATTAAATTTTGAATTGAATTTTATATAAAAATTAAATTTCTGATTGTAAAATAAAATTTATGTAAAATTGAAAAGCTGCACTTTTGTTAATTTAAATTTTTAACATATATGTTATTCAATCTATTACTATTGTTTGCTAATTAAATATTATACTTAATTACGATAAAATGTATTATATAAAATGTATAATATAAAATGTAATATTACAAAAAAATGTATGGTTTTATTTTCTGTATACTAAGGTTAAATTTTGATTTAAATTGTGTAGTACAAGTGGATAGAAAATATCAGGATCTAAATACCGTATATTAGGGTAATGTTGATATGAAAATAGTAAAAAATAAACAACTAAAAAAATTATTTATTTCGTTACCATATTTTTTATGAAATTTCGCTTAAAAAAAATGTAGCATATCTACCAAAAATTATATGTTTTTTGACATGCCATTAGAGTTTTACTTCTCGTGATGGATAAATCACTGTAACATTCTTTTTTTTTAATATATAATTTTTAATTATATACATTAAACAAGCTTTAATTGGAAATAATTTAGAATGACATATCCAAAATATTAGTAATATTGGTCCAGTAGAAGTTTGTCAATTTGGTGTATAGACAAAATAAAACACGGTAGAGTAAAACAATAGCTGTTAAGTTATGAATCAAAAATAAATATTTTTTATTTTAACGTGATAATTATCAATAATTTAAATAATAATAAGTATATTTTTTTTTATAAAAAATCAGAACTTTACAAGATTGATTCGATTTGCTAATATATTTAATATCACTAAATTTAAATTAAAGTTAATTAAATTCAAAGACTTTTATTTGAGAGGAATGTATAATATGCATTTTTGTAGAAATATATTCAACTGGGGTGATGATTTATCATCCTTTAAAAAAATTCCACTATTAGACTTGTAAACAGTTGGTCAACATGTTATGTTCAATTAATGAATATGTGTTCTAGATACTTATAAATATAGAAAATTTTAGACTGGTTAAACCTAGTATAGTTATAGGATATAATATATCTTATAAAAAAAAATAATAATAAAATGCAGAATATTATTCTGCATTTTATTTATTTTCTTTTTATTATACGCTGTAGTCATCTTAGTGTATACATAGACATGGCAATTTCAAGGCATCTTAATTTCTTAATCATCTATTATTATATCATCATTCTATTATTTATTTATAATGGACATTTTTATTCCAAAATCTGAAAACATGTTAAGAAGATTTCAAATTAATAAACAGGGTTTTTAAAAAACACGTCTTAAAAAAACCCGTTAAAACATAAGTAAACAATTTAAAACGTTTATAATGTTCTTTATACCAATACAAATATTAAAATTGTAGTGTTTTAAAAATTGTATGTTTAATACGTTACATCTCTATATCATAAATTATGTAGATATATATTTTTTAACTCTGATCTATAATAAAAATTATGAGTATAATGTTTAAATTACACGAATTATTTAAGTTAAGAATGTTATGCTACTTTTCCTATGCGAATTTTTGATTTCATCATTTTATCTACATGTTTGAATACTGAGTGATTTATTTATCATAGACCACTTCATTAATCAAGAAACAAAAATAAAATATTTTTTTTATTTTCTATTATATCGTTATTTTGGAAGTAAAAACCCTAATTTTTTAAATGTCTTCAATTAAATGTGTAAACTTAATTTTTTTAATGGACAAAAATTTGAAATAACGAAAGAAGGTGAGACACGGTGGAACGACTTACGTCGCAAAAATGTGGTCGACACTGGTTTTGAGGGTAGAAACCCGTGGGCCGTTTATTAAATGAGCGACAACAGATTATTTTAACAAAAAATAAAACAAACCGAAAAGATAAACACAGTAATAATAATCTTCGCATAATATCGCGGCACTTTCGATGGCGTCGACGACACGATGTCCGGCGTAATCCTCGGGCGACAAAAGGTTAGCAGCGTTGTAGGCGACGGTGGGCGGGTGCGGATCGGTTGGTCGACGTTGTCGCTTTCACAACGGGAAGAAGACTCTCGCACCATTTGCGGCGGGTCCTCGTCGGCCGTGCGGCATTTGCTGGACTTTGCACCGTGGCGTATGGCACGCGGTGTTGGTCAGTCAAATACTCATAAAATAGGGCGACGGCTGATAAAGGTGGCACGAGTCGCGGGGCATCGTGTATAACGAAGCGACGCGGGCCGTGTCAACGGTTGCCGTTATTTTTATCACTCCTCCTCTCATCTAGATAAAACAAGGTAAATCATTTCTAAAATACTGGTAAAAAAAAATGTATCGACCAATAACATTCTTAATTAGATTATTATCCCACTAGATAAGAGTATGCTGCTATTTAAGAAAATAAATATGACACATTTATGAGGTATAAAGGTAAAAAACAAAGATTATTTCACGTTTGATAAATAGAAAAATGTACAAACATACATATATTTTTTTTGTTAATACTACTAAGAAAAGAATTATACTGCAAGTCAGGCTTCAAATATTATTATTTTATTTTAAAATTTTCCATTGAAAACATATACGTGATGATCAAAAAGCTATTTTAATATTGTTATAAATATGTTATAATTTTATTTCTAGTATCTTTTGTTAAAAGACAATGTGTATTTTTTCTTTGTAATAATTCAATAATATTAATGGTAAAATTATTATGAAAACATACTATAATAAATTAATTAAATCATATGTGTATTGAGAATCAACTCTTATAATAAGTTTAACTGTATATTTAATGTAAGTTAAATAAAAATTAGTAACAGAGTAAAATTGAAATTGAAAAAATAATTGTGCACAAAGAATGTTTCCAATTAGTTATTTTTGGTGAGGGATTGTGGTACCTTATTTTTCTGTTGTAATAGGCCCGTTACATAAAAACACTATTTCGTTCTCTTCACTTTTCTCTCAACACAAACAAAGATTCTATCCTATTACACAATACTTCTCACAACAAATACTATACACGATCATTATTTTCTGTTCTTAATCACAGCCAAACACATAGTTGACACAACCATGCCATAGGTATCCGCTTTTCTTTTTACCGCACGTGCACCCTTCAAAAATCAAATGCTTCTATTTATTATTTTCAGTTAAAGAACCCTTTTTCAAAGTATAAACAAAATCATGAAATTCCTAAAAAAAATGTGAAGCAAATGAAAGCCGGATGATGAATATGTGCGTCTCTGGAAGGGGTTACAGAAGGACACAAGGAGAGACCGAGGGATGGACGCGCTCGACCTGTTTCGATCGAACTCTAAGACGAACACGTTGTATTCATCGTCTGGTTCTCAGAGCTTCCTTAATTTAACACCGCAGAATAATTATAAATATATTTATCAATATATAAGTTTGTGTTTATTAACTAAGAACAATATCTCTACCGAACCTTCACGTGATTTAAAATAAAGGCTATTTAAAAAAAAAACCTTCACGTGATGTAATTACCTTCTAATTATTACAATTATTTTATATAATCATATGTAAAGTTATATTAATTATATTATTTTATCATCAACAACTATCTGGCTTTGCGTTCTTTTTATCATTATTCTACACGCCTAAAGGATAAATAAAAGCTCAGGTAAGAACATTCAAGCTTGGCTTGCAAATTAATATTAACAAACATAGACTCTCGAACAACACACTCCGTGTAAAATATCAAGAATAGTTATTTATATTCGATTTCCCCCCTTTACCATATTTTTTGGTATACGACAAAGTGGCGCCCAACTATAAGCTTAGTTTTTTTTAACTAAGGGTCTTCTTTACCATTTCATAATTTAGTAAAATATATAACAATTGTTACACATTACACTTTTACAAACTATAGGCAAGTGAAAACAAAATTTTTAGTGCATAGAGAGACGCATGAAAGCAAAGTCGATTGAAACAGCTCAAAGAGATATAGTTAAAAGAATAAAGAATAAATTAGAGAATTTGAAAAAAAAAAAAAAGAAAGAGTTAGAAGATAATAATTTGAAACAGAGAGAATCTCAATAAAAAAAAAATAATAAGTTAAATGTCTTTAAGCGTACGAAAAACAATTTCTGTGTAAAAAAATCTTATTGCATACTAAAATTCTTTCAATTAAACTATTATTAAAAATAAAAATACATATTCATATATCATAAAGAAATAATGAAAACAACTCTATCATTGAGGAAGTAGGTGAAATTATTTTAGAAGATGCAACTGAAGAACAAATGAAAGCTGTAGAGTATACAAAGGACTCGGGTGAACTGAGTTATATAATTTGTTTAAATTTTAATTTAAAGAATAAATTAATATTAAAATGAAAAGTTTAATAAAATGTACTTGGTGAGTATTTTTGAAAGGAGTTTTATATAAGAAAATGTTTTTTTTTAATTATAAATAAATATATATCATGGAGATGTGTGGAAATTTATTCTATAATCCACCAACCTTTTCGGGCGGCAGAAATGAGAGAATAGACGTATTTTTAAAATCATTCAAAAAGGCAGCAGAAATCAATGGTTGGTCAGAAAGAGATAAATCTTTTTATTTAATAGCTATTTTGCAAGATGCAGCTCTTACTTTTTATGATAATATTAAGTCAGAAAATTTTTTAATGTTTGAGAGCAAAGTCTTTGACTATATATGATTTGTGAACATTTGATGTATTGTTCATCAATGTTGGTTCAGTGAGAGCTGAGAATAAATGGCAATATACACATACAAAAAAAGAACACATCAAATAAAATTAATACTTGCTTAATTTTGCATCGAAGCTAAAATCTTTTTATAAGCATAAGAACTAAAATTATTAGTTTTAATAACTTTAATAAAAAATTGTATTAAAAAATTCATACCCATATAATTAAATAGAAAACATCATTCTCTATGATTTAGAACAATGTTTTCATTGTTCTAATACCCAACACACGATAAATCACTCTTCATTTCAATAGATATGCTCTATAATATACTCTGTTTAAAATATTTAAAAATTCAAGATAAATTAATTAAAAAATTGATACATACAAAATTTTACAGAATGTTTTGTAAATAAAGGAATGGGTTTTTATTGTTCTTATTATTTGTAACAATTGATCTGTTTCCCTACTTACTTAACATCCTATAGACATATATATATATAAAAATAAAAAACAGCATAGTCAATGTAATATACTCCAGTATAGATTAATATCTGACAGAAATTTATATTACTATTATAAAATACTCTGTTTTATAATAGTGTGCTAGTTGTACACAAGGTTGCCGTCTTAACTCAAGCCTGTTTATGATCGCTAAAGGAGCAGATGATTGTAGTCTCCTAGTTGGATGCCAGTTAACCGAACATTCAATTAATGACGCAAAAATAATAGTTAAATAACAAATAAACACTTATATTAAAGGTTTTACAATGAGTATCTTAAATTTAAGTTTAAGGAGTAACAAGAGCTCTTAAATACTAATAGCTGGCGAAGCGGTATAAGACAGAAATTTAAAATTAATTAAAAACTTGACTGTATATAATCATTGGTGATCAAACTATATGAGATATTGTGATAATACTTGATGATAACTGACTTTGGCTTCACAATATATGACAAAAATCGACTACGGAAGTAAAGTTCATCAATGATGATCAGGGCTCAATTACTGAAGGTGTACAAGAGAACGGGAGCTTTGATCACAAGAGAGCAACAAACAAATAATAAAATATGGCCATACAGTAGCAGAAACGAGCATAGGCGTTTGCATACCAAAAGAAAGATTATTGTTTTTAGTATTCTTAAAATTGTATAAAGATAAAATTGTTTTAAAAAGTTATTGTAATTATAAAATACAGAAAATTTTTTAGTTTTTCTTATAATAAACGACTGCCTGATTTTGAAATTGTTTATTTAATATTTAAGACTGAGAGGATTTTTTCAATTTTTAAACAAGATATTATTGATCAGTAAAATTAATTAAGTAAAAAATAAGAACTTTTATAGATAGACACAAAAAGAAAAACATAATGGTAAATTTTATATCTACTCAGCTTCATAATAAAGCTAAAAATGGAAGATCGAAACAGTCTCATTAATTTTTCAATATTAATTATAGTTATTAAATTATATGATAATGTCTCACAAATAAGAATTAAAAATAATGTTTGTGGTAGATTTAAAATGAGAAAAAAAATTTACTAAAATTGATAATGACGTTTTGGTAAACAAATGATAAAATATGGTTATTTTTTTCTAGAATAAAACGTATTAGTAATATACATGTACATGTTACATATTATACATGTATAAAAACAATATAGAAAAAAAAATTATTTTTCTGAAAATTTAAGTATAGGAAAATATCATATGAACAAATACAAGTATACGCAAAATATTGTTAAATTTATGACCATTCTATTTAGTCAGAATTGTAAAATTACAACAAACAGCCAAAATAGTGCTACAAATCATTATTATTTGTTTACTAACATAAAACATTTATTGATATTTAGGATTTTCGCAGAAATTTATTGAGGATTAACACTTTTTGCCAGTTGTGTACATATATGACTAACTTTTTGAATAAAAAATAATCATAAATGTTATAGTTGAAAACATATTAAATCATATACAATTGGTTTTATTAAATTAAAAAACAAATTATATTATTTTATAGTTGCAATGAACTAATTATTTTCTTACGTAAAATTATGTTATCATTTATCATATACGTTAATCAGTTATAACTTATAACTAAATATTGTTTATTATTACGTTTATTGTAATTTAAACTGACATTTAAGAATTAAAATACCATTAATCTAAATGTGCGTTTAAATACTTTTTATTTTTTGCGTTACACGTAGCATAGGTGATCTATCTTCAATGTTTATTGTATTCATATTTTATTTGATATTGTAGGAAATTTAGTTATTACATTGTGTGGGGTAACATCGTCAGTAACAAATACTATCAGTGAGAGAATATCACTGAGTTATAAAATATTGTATAATCTTATTAAAATCTTATTATAATAAGTTGTTGCTAGAAGTTTTTATGGTTATGACAAAGAAAACATTTTAGTTAAGTCTTATTAAAATATTACTATTTTTGATGCAATATACTTTCTAAAGAAAATACTATCTAAAGATAAGAGGAATTAAAAATTATTATGAGCCTTTAAAACCTAAAATGGACTTTAAATGTAACTTAAATAAAGTTTAAAAACCAAAGAAAAAATTTTAGTTAATTTCCTTTTCTGAATTTTATAAAGTTAAATTTTAAGATTGGTTATAGTTTTAAAAGTTATTTCATAATGCTTTTGGTATTTATAATTATTAACCTTATAAATTTTTTAAAAAAAGTCGATACAGGTCAAGTAAAATACTAAATATAGTTAAATTTTCAAAAACCGAATTAATTTTTGTTTTTAGCCTTGCTAGAAAATTCAAATTTTCAGAATTTAACAATGAATTAAAATTTTTGTGCAATAAATATTTTAAAATTATTTATATATATAATATAATTTGCAAAGACGAATATTCATTTTGTGGGTGTTATTTAAAAATATAAATTAATAAAGAACTATAAAAGTTGAAAAACTCTGAAGTGTTTATTCATTGGTGAAGCTATCATATAGTTATAACCCTTTCTGCCCAAAGCTTCTATTGCTATCCTAAACTGAAAAATACTTTTTCCATATTATCATGAAAAAAATTTGCAGTTAAAAATTTAATAAAATTCATTTTTTAATTTTACCTGTATCTTTAATAATTATGATAACAGGTCTCTATAATTACAAGAAATTATGAGCGTTATCATTCTCTATTCTACTTACGAATCAATACTGTTCTATCATGGATACTTTTGAAAATAAATTAAAAAAATTTAACTTTTTAGCAGAACTTTTAGGTCCTGTCGGTTAAGAAAGAGATAAAAAAAATAAGCAATTGGGTAGGCGCAATTTTTTTTAAGCATTTAAATTGTAAAATGAAGATAAATATTTTTTTCGGGAATGCTGCACTTTAATTGCTTTTCAAATTTAAATGAAATAGCTTATCTTATACAGCTACCTCTGGTCAGAACATTTATAGCTACGTAGATCATATTAAAAGATATTATGAATTGAGGCTCTTTGAGTATTTTTCTCCACATTAATCCATGTCCTTTTCTATACAAATTTTAAAAACCTATTTTTGTAAGTTTCATATTTAGTATGGTATGAGCCACAGAATTATTTTTGTCACTTTTACGTTCACATATCGTCATTTATACTGCAATAGTACTTCTCTCAGTTATTAAAAAAAGTTATTAAAAAAATTATATAAAAAAGTTATTCTTAAGAGGGTTGTTTATTTTGGAGCGTCAACGATGTAGGTTTTATTCACTGAATTTTAAATAAAGGTGAAGATAAAATTAGGATAAAAATAAAGGTGAATTTAGAGGTACTTAATGAACTGATGCCCAGCCATATAGTTTTTATGATAAGAACACCTACTATAATAAATTATAATTAAATTATTATTATGAATTATAACATACAGGCTGAAATAAAAGATTACAACTACCCCAAATATGCTATGTTGAATTTGATTCATTAAATGGATAATGAGGTGGAGGAATTTGATTTATCTGATAAAGAAGTAAGTCGGATATATTTTTTTTAAACAAACGTTGAAAAGGATAATTTAGGTTAAGAACAGGTTTACAATGGTGTAAGACGAAAGAGATAACTCTGATTTAGTTAGTCTAAACCGGGTTTGAAAGGGATTATAACACAGTTCCACAGAAAAATCGAAATCAGACCATGTTTACTTTATGTTTTTGGGGTCGCTGTATTTGAATCTGAGGTTCATTTGACTCCATCACGTCAGGGATTTTCATCACATCAAAAAATATTCCTAAGAACTAACATATTCATTAGGAAGTAATACAGGCTATTTTTAATCAAAATCTGCTGTACGCAGAGCTATAACGTATAAAAAAGCCTAACCTTACTGGGACTAGCCTGATCTATTATTTACAGGTTACACTGAAAGTACTTTTGGCATAATATAAGTAATATAACCACACAATACTTCAGTGCTAATACTATATTAGGTGTGGGAAGTTGTATTGGTATAGAAATTGCCCTGTTGAATTAGTCGAGTAATATTACTTGATTTTTAAGCACATTTTTTGAGGTTATGAAGAATCCTGATGTGACGGTGTCAAGAAACCTTAGAATCGGATTTAGTGACTCCAAAAGCATATAGTAAACATGGTCTGTTAATTAGCACTTTTCTTTCGATTTTTTTAGGTTAGGCTAGTCAAGTAAGGTTAGGTTTTTTTATAGGTTAAGGCTCTTGTAAGGAATAATTAAAGAATTATCTTAGGTGTACAATATTTTTAATACATAAAATAGTATGTACATAATTAAATATGTATAATAATTATACTGCTATAGTAGTATAATTTTTCCAAAGTACAAAAGTTTTTCTCTAAAGTTGTACTCTAAATACAACACTTTCATGATTATTTAACATTAAATACTTCTATATTATAATAGAAGTATAATATTAATTCCAATTTACCCCATTCAAGATGACCTATTAAACTACAAAAGAAGGAATTTAATTTAATTTATTTCGTTTTAAAGCATAAAAAAATCAATCCATTGAAAAAAAATCCAAATTTTAATAGTAAGATGATACGTATAGGAAATGTTTGATATTGGTGATAAAAATTGTTTATTTGCATATTGATTATGGCAATTTTTTGTTAAGATATCGCTATTTATATATAAAATTAGTGTGTATATTAATAATATTATACTTCTGTAAAAAGGTGCTAATTAATTTTATTTTGGTTGTTAAACGTTACAACGAAAACTATTAAAAAAAATTTGGTTATTTAAATAAGCTTGACATGATAAAATATTTGACGAGCATATTTTAACAATATTAGCTTACAATTCTAACATAGAGAACACTAATTTTAAATTCATTTTTCACATAAGATATGAATCAGTTTATTACTTGCTACTTAAAAATGAAAAATTATAAAAGTATTTTATTTTCAAAAGTAAGTTAAGATTATTATCTCTAATTTTTTAATAAAATTTCATTTATAAACTTAGAAATGTATATTAGATTTGAAATAAATAAATAAATAATTTTAAATAAAATGATCTCATTTTGATAAAAACTATAAACTTATATTCCATTTATAGTAATTTTTTATAAGTGCGTCATAGCACATCTGTTAATAAATTATAATTTTACAAATTTCTTTTAATGTTTTAAAAAGTGAATATATAAACACTGCTTAACCAAAAATTAAAATATAATTAATTTTTTTAAATAGTGATTATTAATGTATTTACACTAGTTTTGGAATTATCCTTTAGACATCATTAAAATGAATTTAATTTTAAAATTAACGGGAAGCTGTCAAATTATCTTTTTATTTTTTGTTTGTTTGTTTTCGCGAAAAACAGTAGCAGTATATGATGATAACGGAGTACAAGTAAATATTTAAATTATTTTGTTTAACTGTAAAATAATTATTTAGATATATAATTATAATATTTTTGACCAAAGTACAAATAGTATAATGATGGCAGGCAAGTACAATAAACATTAAAGAATGCACTACATACTTGACAGAAACGTTCTGCATAATAGAAAGCTCATATATATGTTATATTAATTTCAATAAATATTTTTTCATGCAGTTAATTATTAGTAATATTATTATTTAAGTAATATTAATAAAATCATAACAGTTTTTATACAAAATGATTCACTTAAATAAACACATAAACACTTTAATGTTTTTATATTGTTTATTGTGACAAAAAATAAATTAAAAATTTCCATCGTAAGAGTTCATTTGTATATTTAAAAACTTTTGTATTAATTACAATTAAAATTATTATTTTTTTTTTTACTTTTTGGAAAAAATTAACAATTTAACTTATGAAAAGTAACCATACATATATTTTTTTTCAAAAATCTTTATATTAGATATTTATATATTTATTTCAGAATATAAAATGGATGACGCAAACACAAAATGATCCCGTTTATGAAAAAGATATGTTGGAATTACTAAACAATATGGAAACTTTAGAACCTGTCAATCAGGAAGGAATCATGAGATTACGTTTTGAAGAGCGTGATATTAATTTATTGACAAAAAAATGTTCGAACAGATCATGTGTGAATGAGAAGGAAACTGCCATAACAAAATATAAGAGAAAAATAGAAGCATTACAATGTGTGAATGCAGCTATAGTATACACTGCTCTTCTCAACATGAATTATTTTCTTTTTAAACAAGGAAACATTGATTACCAAAAGACAGCAGCGCGAATGTTGTCTTTATTATACAATGCGAAAATTACAGCTCATAACTGGTTATGGTCATTTTATTTTAGAATGGGATCACCAGATGATTATAAAACGCTAGAAGTCGATAAATATTATCCTGAAAGGCGTCTTCAAGATGAAATCATACAACATTTGGAACTTTGTCGGTCTTATAAATATTTACCACCAGACTTTGGAAATAACGTAGCCGAAGAAAAATATGAAAAAGATAAACTTATGAGGATTCGTCAATATTTTTATAAAGACGAAAACACAAATTTATTATACCTGAAGAAAATATACTCTGAAGCTAAATATTTTAACTTAAAAAATTTAATGTTGTCTAACGTTTACAATAATCAAAACTTGTTGTTTCATAAGCTTGGCAACGTTGAAGTTAGCTGGGAGGAAACAAAATTACTGTTAAATAAAGTTAAATTGAGGCCAACTGACTCAACATCGTATTCATTGATCATGCGTATAATTAAGTTAAATATACTTTATTTATTGTGGAAGCATAGTAATATATTTTATGTTAGTCTTAAGCGAACCTTTTTTGATCCAGCAATGAACTTGACAAATCGCAAAATATCAGAGTTTCAAAATGCAATATTGTATGGATTTGATTTGGCTATCCAAAATATAGGTCTTTTAAATGATCTTTTGTTCATAAATATTTTGCATAATTTAAAGCAGAAGATACAAGGAAATATATTGATTAACCGAAAGTTGTGTAAGAATTTAGAAGAAATGAACAACAATCTAAAAAATATTATAGTAGAAGATTTGATAGAACTTGACGTGAAGCCCCATCAGATCGAGGTTTTGTTCAGACCCAATAACATACCATCTAATATTGATCAAATGACAAATTTGAATTTACCGCAATATCGGGAACATATAGATCAACTCTTAAGCTATGGAGAAACCGTTAAAAAAATTTTAGAGCCTATTAATTTTTATGTTTTAGAATTATTTATTAATGGAAAATCAAAATTAGTTGAAACATTTTTCATGTATTAAATAACAGTAACACATTATTTGTTGTGTATAATAAATAACTTTTTATATGTCCTAAAATATTTTAATTTGAGTACTGATAACTTATTAATGGTAAGACAAAATTAAGAAAATTATAAGAAATGTCGGCAACATATTCTATTTGATAGCTACATAAGGTTTAATTTAAATTTTGTGCATTTAAGAAAATAAAAATCTATTTTAATAAAATAAAAGTTGTTAATCTTAAAAAAAAGACACTTTGAATAAATAAATACATTTACATTTAATAATACATAAATTTTATGTAATTTTTCTATCGGTTTATTGATTTAATAAATAAAAAATATCGCAACTAAGGTTTCTCCTTTAGGTAGTAAAACTTATTTAAGGAGTAATTTAGCAAGTACTTTGGATGTTATTATCATTTGTACATCTAAATGGGGACGAAGTGTACGGCCGATTAATGTCTAGTGATAAAAATAGTAACACCTACTCCTCACCTCCACTCAATACATTACATTGTTAGTAGCTTCTGAAATACTGATCCAAAAGTTGCTATCAATCAGTAATTTACTTAATAATTAATTATATAATTATTATATAATTTCCTTATTTATAAATTAATTAAATATGTATGTAGCCATTCAAAAAAATTAAGCTGACATCCCTATTTGTCAAAAAATATTATTTAAAAAAAGTAATTATTAGCTTATAAATAAAAAAATGTATGTAATTAAAAGAAATCAAATATAAAATATATAAGTATACAGTGATTTTTATCATAATTCATTCATTGACTTACAGAATAAATATAATTAAAACATTTTTTTTTTTTGGTTATCATTAGTCATACATTATTTTTAAATTATTAACTATATAATACTTTTTTAGTTCATCCCTTATACCTTGTAAGGGTGTCAACTTTGTTTTTTATGACATCGATATTTGCAGGTACATAACATTGTTATTATCAATGGTAGTAAGGCACATTGTTGTGCGTTTATAAATACACTAACTGACAATACAAAAAGTATATATATTGATAGTCATAATTGGTAATGAACAATCCGTGACTGTGACAGCAATGTCATAAAAAACCAATTACATGCTTAATTACTACATGCATTTGTAATTTCTTGTGTATATTAACTCAAAAATTTGAAACTTTAAATGTTTATATCTAATAAACAAATTAATTTTTATTAAAAATTCAAATGCCATATACAGAAAATTTTCAATTTTTAAATTTGTAATTTTTTTAGAGATTTCCCCAATTTACGAGGAACGAGGGAATTTGTTCAATTTTTGAGTATAATGTCTTCGACTATATACAATTTGTGATCTTTTGACGTAACGTTGAAAGAAATTGGTTTGGTGAAAGCTGAATAAAAGTGATAACAGACACAAAAAAAAACACATCATAGTAAAACTAATATCTTCTCAGCTTCGCATCGAAGCTAAAAAATATTCTATAAATGTATAATGTCTAAAGTTTTGTAATATATAAAGTTTCAGAAAATTTCAATCAAGACTGTTTAGTCAGCTACAATTTTCGTTTTTTGTAAAAGGTCCGGTCCGGTCCAGTGCCAAAGTTTATTTAAATTAATGTTCCTGCTTGATTTATTATGGTCTACGTTTTTATAGTATCTGGTTCAATTTTTAATTTCATATAATAGTTTGGTTCATTTTTTTTTTCGTTCTTCATAAGGGTTCGATTCAGAACTCTACCAGTAATTATAGAAATATGTATAAAAAAAACAAATTTAAGTTTACTAAAATTTAGAATTAAGTTAACTTTAAAATAATAAAATATATATTTCTGATTAATAAAATGTTTATGATATTATTCATTTAATGATTATCAAATAGTTTTTATTGAATATTAATTTGTATTCTTATTACAAATATGTAAGATATTTTTTGAGCGTCTCAGATAATTTATTGTTATTACATAATGGTGTGTCAATAAATATTACTTGTTTTTTAAATAAATGCTTTAAGACAATATTTTAGTAAATAATTAATTTCTTCGTTTTACAACATTTTATTAATAATTTTAACTTAATTCCTACTAATATCATACACTTTAAATAAAAACTTTATTATTTTTCATTAATAAGCTTTACTTATAGTATTTACTTGTATTTTTTGACCATGTTACAGGATATTTAAATATTATTGTAAGAAGTTGTGTTTTTGTATAAAGATATATTTTTTAAAATTTATAACATATTGATTGTGTCATAAGATATTTACACCCAAAACTGTCTTTTGGTTTGACTAAACAATAACTAAATAAACAACATATTAATGTATAAAAAGTATTACTTATAGATTTTGTTTTAACTTGTGATAATTTTACATATTTTTATTTTTCATTTTTGCAATGAATTCTATAAAAAAGCTTACTAGTCCTATATTCATTAATGTAAAGTTTACATTACTGGTCACAATTTTTTTAAATTTCGCATCAGCTGGAACACAAGAAGAAAATAAAATTCAAGTAATATATTAAATATTTAAAAATATTAATAGTATAAATTATTTTTTGGTCCATGGTTAACCCTTTCGGGGTTTTTGTTGAAGTTAGGCTAATAATTATGAGTTTAGTTTACACACTTGTAAATTTATTTTAATTTTTACAATATACATTTTATTTATTATAATTAAGTATTAAACTTAACTTTAAATAAAAATAAATTCTTTAATTAAAAAAAATGTGAGTATTTTGAATATTTTACACTAGCTAATTCGAATAACATAACTAATACACCTCAGATACAAATCATATAACACAATGCATGAGAACTCAATTCCATTCTTTATTTCAACACATTCGCTCTATGGAGTAACATGTAATTTTGTGTTAATGATAATGAGTAAATTTTATGAAATTTTGCACATCAATAATAGATGTAATCTCATTTTTGTGCTTAGGGGATTGAATGGATTCTAAAGCAACACAACGAGTGTGTATACAGTAATGATATGCTGAAATTATTAAATAACATTGAAACAATGGAACAAATCGAAAATAATGAAAGGAAAGGTTATTACTTTGAAACTGAAGATTTTGAACTTTTGACTAAAAGATGCGGAGAAGACGCTGATTGTATGAATAAGAAATACAAGTCATTAGTAAAGTATAATAAAAAATTGGAATCACTACAATGTTTGAACGCAGCAATAGTAAACTATACGTTTACAAATATACAGTATTTAAAAAAAGGTAATACTAGTTATCATAACATAACAGCGCGAATGTTGTCTTTGTTATACAATGCCAAGATTCCAGCTCATAACTGGCTGTGGTCTTTCTATTTACGAATGGAGCCAAATAATGGTAGAGAGTTACCAGGTCTTGATAAATATTTCCCCGAAATACGTCTTCAAGACGATCTTATTAAGCATTTAGATTATTGTCGCACATATAAATATTTATCAGTAAACTTGGGAAAAGAAGCTGGTGAATTAAAATTTGAAAAAGATAAACTAAAAAGACTCTGTCGACAAATATATAATAACAATAGTAGTGATGACGCGTATTTATTAAGTATATATTCAGGAGTTGATCAATTACAAACACGCAACTTTGCATTGTCTAATGTAAATGAACACAAAGGCTTTTTGTTTAAAAAAATTGAAAAAATTGATTTGAATTGGGAAACTACGAAACTGATGTTGAATACAGAAAAATCAACAATTATTAATCAATTGTATGGTATTGAAGGATATTATAAAATTTTGGCTCAGGTAGTCAAAGTTAATGTATTATACTTGATCTGGAGACATTTTGTAATCGTGCAAAAGAGTCTTGAGCGATCTTTTGAAGACCCTGCTTTTATTCATTCATGTCGAAAAATTTCATTGTTTAAAAATTCTCTAAAAAAATCAATGAATACAATTTTTGAAATTTTGGGTGTCGAAGATGTTGTACTAAATAATATTTATCATATTCTTATGGTAGAAATTGCAGACTTGGATTTTAATAAAATTTTTAATAGAAAATTAGAATGGATGAATAGAGATTTAAAAAATATAATTTTAGAAGATTTATTAAATCTTGAAATATCAACTTATCAGGCCCAAGCTTTGTTAAATATTAAAACATTGCCATTTATTGTTAGCCAAACTGATTTAAACACATCACAATATTCAGAACACCTTGACCAACTTGATGAGTATTTAAATGGAATCAAATTAGTTTTTCCATCTTTTCCTCTGTTGGAATATTTTATAAATGGATATTCCTCTCTAGAGAAAACATTCTTTATGTATATATAACACAAAAAAGTTTTTAAATGTCTTTCAATATACTTCTTTAAAACTGAAAATTTTATTTTATATATTACTCTTCCCATTTACATAAAGTGATGATGCTTAAAAATAACTGTTAAATTCTAGAAAAATATTGTATTATTGTCTTAGTACAAATATTATTTAATAGTATTTTAATCTAATTGAGATTCATTCAATTCTTTTTTAATTATTATATCTTATGTACCATGTATACTAACATAATTTCGTATATAAATAAAAATAAATTATACAATAAATAAAAATGACATTATTTATTTATTTTTCCATTATAAAATAGAACAGAGTAGAAAATGATTTTAGAATATTACCGCTGGGCCTAAACCGATTATTTTAGGCCACGATATCAAATTCAAGATTTTATCACGAATCAATTATGTAATCTGAATATAAAAAAAAATGTTGGTCTTTTTAAGGTACATGTTTTTTTAAATTTATCAATAATGAAATAATTTTTATATTTATTCTTTATACTTTATAAGTGTATCGACTTATTTTTTAAAATTACTGAATAGATAATGGGCTAATTAAAATAAAAGGCTAGTCGATAACAACTTTTGTCTAATATTTTAGAAGTTTAGGCAGGAGGAAGATTGAGGCCGAGTAATTTTTAGTAATAAAAATAACAGTACTTGTCTTTTCTTAAAAAATAATTTCTTATCTTCCTTAAATATATTATTGGTAATATAATGATGATTGGTGGAAATGTTGGAATCAATCTTAACGTTTCTCCTTAAATATAGACTATTGATGTAGAGTTCTAGATTATTTTTAAAAAAGATTAAGCTAAATCGTCTACATCTTTGTTTTTTTTATTCATATTGATGTTTTGTTAGTCATAATATCGATAGAAAATGGAATAAAAAAAATACTAGAATATTGTTTTTCCTTCACTTTTAATTGACATTATCGCTACAAATATGGCAAAAACTTAAGTAAAAAAAAATCATAATAACTACTATATTTTTTATTCAAAGTATCTTAACATAAAAAGGAATAATACAGTTGTTGGCTCACAATTAAATATTCTGTATTAATGTATTAGTAAATCAAATATCATTAAATCAATATAAATGCGTATAGTTCAACACGCTTTTTTAGCACAAATATACAAATCCAAATTTTTAATTATAAATCAACAATAATTGAATACAAACTAATATCAAACGTGTGACTGAAAACTTACTAATTAACTAACTGTATTTGAAATAATACGCTACATGTACATTTATCAAGCAACAATTATATCAATAATAATGATAAACCACCGATTCGAAAACACCTCAATGGTCGGGGTACCCAGTATTTTCGCCTAAGTGGACACGACTTGCTTTTACTTAAACAAAGGACACAATATTCTGACAACACAAATGTAAATTTTATTACAACGAAATACAATATTACACAAACTATAGTTAACTGGTTTGTATGCAACCTGGTTACTTCAAATTCCCCGTAGACCAAGACCAGACACGCTTCTCCACACCATAAACTCGTGGATGGGCATCCAAATCCACCTTTGATATTTAAGTGACGATCACGGAACTCTAGTTGTGGGCTTTCAAGTTGAGGCACTCACCGTCCGTCATAGGATCGTCCCAGCATAGGTGCCAAACACATACTCGCCGGACGCCACGACGCGCAACAATTTCGATCGCGTTTACCGGTTGTATACAAGTGGCGCTACAAATGATCGGCGGCCAAACAAATAAATCATAACTATTGAAATAGGAACTTATGGACTAAAATAAAAAATTTTAATACTAAATTGACAATTTTCGTATTGCTTGTGTCACACAAATTTTATAGGGAAAACAAACTATAAAATGTAAATAATAATGATTTTGGTAATGTTAATTATTCATGATCAATTATGTTTTTTAACTGTAAACTTTATAATTCAGATTTCTAATTGGCAAAAAAATATTATTTAAACACTTAAATAAAAGAAAACTTGCTAAATTTTATGCTATACTATATCCACAAAAAAAATGTCTATATTATTATTTTGTATACAAGGTCGGCCATCATATAAAATTACGTTTTGATATGGTGACTATAACCGTCCAACATTCGATGATGAAAGGGAAAAGAGTAGACAGGATAGTAATGGCATTTAAATTTAAACACTGCGCAAACACAAATGAATTATAGTAAAAAAAATCAAATGAAGTAGTTAGTAGAAGTAGACTGTCAACCGTAACCCAATAGAGTAATAAGACGAAGGGTACTTAAATATAACCAGCACAAATTACTCTTTAGATCATTACCAAAGACGTGTCGTTTAGAGACCCAGCTGTATTTTTAGAGACACTCCTTAAGCCTTATAGTTATAAAAGTTCAATAATAACACAAACGTAATTATTAAAGATATAATTAAACAATATGAAACGAACAAAACAAAGATACTTTTAAAGTATAATAAACCAATACATAAAAGAAAAGACTTATTGTCAAAAACGTACAACATGAAAAGAGATTACCCATGAGGTTTCCGTGGTACTCTCCTCTTTACAATTCATTCCATTTCTTCTTATATACTAAAAATTTTGTTTTTCTTTTTACGAATACAAAGTTAATAATACAACCACTTTCAAAAATGTTTATAAATATTTACTTCCCACTTCTAACAATAGATCAGGAAATTACAATTATACAAAATATTACAAAAATGTTTTACTTCCAGCTTCAAAGATAATAGACTATATTACATATATAATCATGATATATTGAAAAAAAAAATTAGAATTAAATATTGTATATGAAAAGTGGTAATTTTTTTTTTTAAATATAATATTTTTTGAAAATTTCAACCTATTTAAATATGAATGTAAAATAAGTTTTAATTTAACATAAATTTGAAGTATTTCTGAAATATTTTCAAAAAATAACTTTTTGTGCAAAAATTTCGATTTTGAAACTCCAGTTGTGAGCAGGTAAAGGTTTAAATTTTCCATAAAAATATACCAAATGAAAGAAAAATAACTTAAGTGGTAGTAAAAAAATAAACGCAAGACAGAATAAACGACTGTTGACACTGAAGGAAGAAATCACCATAAAACCAACTCAGTCAATTACAAAAGGATATAAAGGTAAGTGCGAATATTTATTTGCATGCCTTACTTCTAAAAAATCACGTAATAAACAAGAATAGGAATAAGTGAGGTAGGGATATTTTATTATTTAATAAATAAATATAGTTCGACCCCGAGATACTACTTCATCTTTACCTCCTTTATCTTTTTATCTTTTTTTTTGTTTATTACATACTATCAAATCTATTAGCAAGTAGGTCATTAAATAAAAAATACTTAAGTAACTAGTTATTGATTCATTCATTTTTAAGTAGTTATGACTAACTAATAGTTAGTATAAAGTAAAAAAACGGTAGCACAGTGGGGTCGAGGCACAGTGTAGACAAGGCATAGATGGGACAAGTATAGATGATATTTGACAGTGATTTAAATCACTATCATAAGAAACGCTTCGATGCAAATCTGTAGATAGTATTTCATTTTAAAAAAAAATTTGTTAAAATAGCATATTTTTGAATACGGTAGCCGTTTGCGTATAGAAGATAGATCGTCGGGACAAATTNGAAATGGACTGATTTTAAAAATCGTAATTTTTTTTGGAGATTTATGGAAACTTGAAAAAAAAATTTAATTTTTGAAAGTAATGTCTTCAGCTTGATACAGTTTGTAATCTTTTAACGTATCATTAAACATAATCAGTCCAGTGAGACCTGAGATAAAGTAGTGACAGATACACACACAATAAAAAATATGTTTTAATCCATACAATTTTGAAAAAGTTATGGTAGTTTTAAGTAAAAGAAACGGTATCATAGTGGGGTTGCGGTACAGCGTGAATGTGGCATACTTAGGACAATTATAAATAATATATGACAGTGATTAAAAAAACTATCATAAGAAACGCTTCGATGCAAATCTGTAGCTAGTGTTTAATTTTTAAAAATTGATTATTCAAAAAGCAAAATTAACTCTTATATCCCGATTAGTAGTTCTTAGATTTAGAAGTATAATGTATGAATAAATATTTATTATAGCAATTTAATAAAGTATGAATTTGATATTTAATAATTTAGTATTGTAATTTTTACGGAGATTTTATAAAAAATTATCAAGTAGATATCACTTTTATAACGAATACGTTGTACTCAAAAAAAAAAATTGTTAGTTATTTATAAATGAATTTATTGGTCTACAAGAATTTTCATCAGTAATTAAAATACACTTTTCTATTTAAATGATTTATTACAATAAAAATACAATAAAATGTTGAGTTTTCCTGATAAATTTACTGTTAATAGTAATTATATAAGTTTCTAATCACATATCAATCTAAAAAATAGCATATACTATTCCACATAGAATTTTCTATTTAATGACATAAATTCTAAAAAATGAGCTAAAATCATGTTTAAAATTTAACATTTTTAAATTATAAACATTTATAAAAATCAACTTTAACGGATCAAAATAATAAGTTAAATGCCATTTTGAATTAAAATTTTGCATGGATTATTTACATATTAAAAATCAATAATAACTTGATAATAAAAAATTGTTTTAAATTCATTTTTATATGGATCTAATAAGTAATAATCTTAAAAAAGAGTTTAAAGAAAAAATCTAATTTTAGATTTGAAATCAGCATAAAAATTTGGTTTAATAATATATATGTATTGGTCTATAATCAAAAAAAAAAAAATGTATTTTGCTGTGTAATTCGGTATAAAAACGAATTATTAACTCCTATTAATTGTAAGATATTTAATTAAAAAAAGTTTTTTTGAAGTTGCTATTTTTTACAATAGAGTAATTTTGATATATTTGTTTGAATTTCTAAAATTAAAGGATTTCTTTCTAATATTTGGGGATAATAAATTCAACAAGATTAAAATCGTGTTCTTTTAACGTATTGGTCATTATATTGGTCAAGTATGAACTGAGAAAATTTAATGACTGACATGATAATAAACCATATAGTAATATATTTTAATATGTATAAGAAAATCCTTCTCAAAAGGGGAGACTAAATAAAGTGATAGGATCTTCAATATCCATTGAATATTTTTATTGAATGTTATTCACTATTATTAATTTTGAATTCTTTTTCTAACTTAAAAAAGAATTAATTAAAAATTCAAAAATAGTTATTTCAACTGGAGGGGTTCCTCGAGCGTACAAGACTGTAAAATATACTATGCAGCCACCGTACATTACGTATACGTATAGATAAAAAGAATTATTTAAACTAAATTAAAAATTCAAAGTCGCTTTTCTTAACTTTGAGGTAGAAAAATAATCAAAATAAGTTTGAATTTATATTGAATCGAAGTTAGACTCATGTAACTTTTATAAAAAATTGATGGACTCAGTACTAATGCTAACCCTTGTAAGGTATTTTAGAATAAAGAAAAAAAACTAATTGTGAACAAAAAAAAAATGTACTTTAAATACGGAAGCAATTTACTATTTCGAATCCCTCATGTGGGTAAGTAAATGTTCAAATTTAAAAAAAATTTATATCAAATAAAAGGAAAAAACCTAAGGTTTCAATATAAAAAATATTATTTTGATTTGTTAATATTTCAAAAATTTATAATGTTTTTAAGAAAAAAAATGTCGAAAATTACTGATTTTTGAAATTGTAATTTTTTTGGAGATTTCTCCCATTTAAGGAGAACGAGGGAAATTTTTCCAAATGTAATGTCTTCAACTAGATACGATTTTTGATCTTTTGACGTATCGTTGAAAGAAATTGGTCCAGTGAGAGCTGAGAATATGTGGCAACAGACAAAAAAAAAAAAAAAAACCACACTAAAGTAAAATACTTTTTCAGTTTAGCATCGAAGCTAAAAAATGTCATATATTAACACATGGGATAAAATTTACTTAATGTACGAATTTCTAAATAATTCATACGCGCAAAGCACTTATTTTATAAATATGTGTGAAAAAGTAATAAATGTTCAAACATATACCACAAAACTTATTAAGATTTTGTTATATAGACATGTTAAAGTAAAATAATTTTTTTTTAATACTACGCGTCAAAATTGTGTTATATTACTAACAACTCTTTGAAGATAGTCGTTAAAAATTGTTTAACAAGTGTTAAAACAATATTTTTGCATGCAAATTTTAAATGTACAGAAAATTGCGTCATCACAACGCAATTTTTTTTATAATTTCATATTTCATAAAAGTCATGAGCCTAAAAACACTACAAGTACACAAAAAATACTTTATAAGTTAAAGAAATGGTGTTGTTTTTATATTCATAAAGAATATTTATTCAAATGAGCGTAATAACTTATTTCAAAATCTGTTGACATATTATATGTACTCATTGTTTGATTAAATCATTACTACTTAAAAATGAATTTATTAATTTTTGTATTACTTTCATATTATTCCCTTGCTTTATTAATCTATAATGGAAGTTCGGAGAACTTTGTAAGTATGAAATTTTTCTATTTGTTTCATTAATATTTAAGATTTAGATTAATATTTAAAATTATCTATAATTTTAATTTATAGTTTGAAATAATAATTTAAATAAGGGGCCATTAAGTTTTATTTTCTAAATGTAATTAGCTAATATTTTACCCAACTTTGTGTATTTATGTATATAGAACGAATTACAAAGATATACTGAAAATCTAATACTCTAGATCCAACTGTTATTTTGATTTTTTTTTTAATTATTTCCATCTTAGACTACGTTCAAAGTATATTTTTAATATGTATCACTAATAAGAAACAAAATTAAAAGAAAAAAAACTTAAAATAGCTATATTTTAACCTTTTCCAACAAAAAATTTCGATATAAATAAGATTATTTTATTAAGTATAAGTGTATTTATAATCATATGTGTACATTAACGTAGAAAATTGTATACACTATTTTGAATCATTTCTAATGTACAAAAGTCCGTTAAACATTATTATTAGTGCACTTAGTACTACAGGAATATTTTTTGTTTTAGAAAGTAGCTATATATACTATTTAGTGTCACAAAAAACTAACATGAACATCTATTTATTATATAATGTACTTTTTATCATTAATAAAAAATTAAAAGTTTAAATTTTAAAAAAATTTTGATGAGCCGTTATCAATATTAGTAATCAATCAATTAAGTAATCATCTTATTAATGTAAATAATAAATAAAAAATATTCTTTTGATGTAATCCAAAGAGACAATTATTATTTAAAAAGAAATGTGTCAACAAAATGATAATTGGATCACATTAAAGTTTATGTTATGTACTATAAAATGAAAAAAAAAATTTGTCGTGACGACTTATTTTATGGTATAAAAATAGCATATTTTAAATAAATATGCTATTTTTGTGTTAAAATTTTCAACTTTAAATTGCTATAACATTTTGAATAATGTATATATCAACATAAATTTTTTTTTCTAATTACATTATATATACTTCTTTTATTTGACATACTTTTTTTTTTAATTGGACCATTTTTTTTTATACAGAGGGGGTTTAAAACTTAAAACATACGTATAAAAAGTGGAACTTTTTCAACTTTAATTTTGAATATGTTTCGGAAATACTGCGTCATTTAAATATATGTCAAATTAAAGTTTACAAATCACACTATAAGTTCAAAAAAAAAAAAAATTGTCCTTTCACCTTTTCTCCTATAAGAAAATGGTCGTCATATTTAAAATTTAAAATCAAAAAAATTTATTTTTATGTAAAAATCAATGTTTAAAATGAAATATTGTTATAATAAAATAACAAAATAAAAATACATGATAAAAATATTTGTAAAGGTTGTATGGGTATTTTGCCAAGGTTGGATATTTGGGGATTAGATCAAATTGTGAGCAACGAGGTTCTATCGGTGTTGAGGATTCCGAAGGTTTCTAGTCATCCAACGATGACTAGTAGATATAAAAATAATAATCGGAGTTGCATGTTTTAAAATTTAATCAAATTTTAAAAGAAAATTAAAATATTTTTATCAAGCAAAGTAATAATGTGTACTATCATTAGAAAAAGCTATATTTTAGCTATCGATAATAACATGAGCTTATGAAATGTTAGTCGATATAGTTTTCTTGTGGAGCAAAATATAAGCTTTTGTTACATAATATAAGTTTAAAAAAAAATTTGTCTCGACAACGTATTTTCGAAGGCTGAAGTTTTTTTTAAAAAATGTTATTTTCGTATGAAAAATCACTGTTTATTGTATTATTATAACTTTCTATTTCCATTTTTAAAAATCTTTTAGAAATAATAATTATCTATTAATAATAAAAAAATGCAAGTGTTAGTTATAACTATATTCATAGAGAATTTTTGCACATTTTAATGTTAATCCAATTTTTATATTAAAAGGAAGGCGGTGTTTATAACAAAAAAAAAAAAATTCTAATTGCCAATGGCTTATGGTTAATTACAATTTCAATTTTATGACTAAAATAGTAATTAACTAACGAAGATCGGAATAATATAATTAAGAAAGTTCACTATTTTTTTTTTTTGATGGACATAAATGGTGACAAAATATACAACTACTTTAAACTTTTTATAATTTCTCCATAAAAAATATAATATTAAATTATTGAACATTATTTTACAGCTTTATTTATTTACTTCAATGAGTATTTATTTATATGATTAAATAATACATCTGTATAATTTATTTGATTCATAAAATTTAAATAATCAAATTAAGAAAGTTAACTTTCTTTTTTCTTTTTGATAAATCCAAATTTACAATTTTGATACACGTTTGCCATAAAGATGACGGAGTATGAAACTATTCTATAATTTAGTATAATTTTTTCGTGCATATATAGCACAAAATATTGAATATAAATTTCACACTAAATTCAATTTTTTTCTATATTCTATTTATTCTTGTATGATATTTGTAAATCATAGACTTGGTATTCAAAATATAATTTAAAAAATAGGCGTTGATGTTGCTTTTGGAATATTTCAACAATTTCTTTTATAAATTAAACATTATCCCCGGTTCGCATAGTAGTGTTTTTTATAATAGTAACTTTAATCACTGTGTTATATTACCTATACTTATTTCTACTGTACTGCCTTTTGCTTAAACATTTGAGTTACATAATTTAAGTAATTTTTAATAAAACATTTTTTTTTTGTCTACTTTAGAAAGTGTGGATTATAAATTATTTATTATACATTGATAATTAACTAGAACTGAAATAATAATTTATATTGTTAAGAAAAATAGAATTTTAAGCGAGATTCATCAACTTACTTAATTTTATGTAAATTAACGTAAAACTTACCATACATTTCACGTTAATTATTTTTATTGTGAAATTCAACATTAAGCATAAAGGTTTAGGTGAAAAATTATTTAAATATAAAAATACATTACAAGCTTGATCTCTTTTTCGTAGTCTATTTTTAATACTACCAATATGTGTAGTTACACTTACATTTGTTTTGGTTTATTTAGTTGCTAATTGAATTGTTTAGTATGATATATTAGCCTAAGAATATATTTGACCAACTTTCAGCAACTTATTAGAAGTTTTATAAATCTACAAATTTGATTGAAAAATATAACTTTTCAAGAAAAATCTTGTTTATCAAATAAATTAAATAATATTATAAATAATATGTGGTTTTCACATTAAAATATTATAAAAAATAGCGCAAATTTATTGTTTAGAATAATCATATTAGAATTAAAAACTTTTATAAAAGTTACCGTATTGAAAACTTCCAATAGTACTTAATATAATTTGTCCAGAGTACTAATTTTTTGTTTATAAATATACAGGAGAATATATGGCTGTCTGAAAAAAATTATGATGCCACTTTTAGTGTAGACTTTTTAAAATTATTAAATCAAATAGAAACTTTGGAAACATCAAAAGAATTAACACATCTCGAAGAACATGATATAACTAACTTGACACAAGAATGTAAAAATAACAATGAATGCTTGGAATTAAAATGGAATTCAATATCAAAATACAGAATGAAAATGGAAGCGTTACAATGCCTCAATGGTATTATCATACAGTTCTTTATGAAATCTCTAAATATTATTTTTTTTAGAAAGAGAAATTCAAATTTTTATGGTGAAAATGCTTTTTACAATTCAAGACTGGTAATGGCAAGGATGCTATCTATATTATATATTGGCAGGACGAGTGCTCACAACTGGATGTGGATAGCTTATTTTAGAACGTTAGCAGCTGAAAATTGGATACAATATTATGACAATATGCAAGATGATCATTTTAATGATGAATTTCTTAATAGTGAGCTAATAGATTATTTAAAAATGTGCCAAGATAATGATTATCTACCGAAAACTCTTAACGAATCAGAAATTGATGTCAAAAAATACATCGGTCCAATAATCGATAATTGTTCAGAGAAGTTCTATGGACAAGATGTATCTATGAGTTCAGATTATCTGAAAGAAGAAGTATTTAAATATTCTAGATTGTTCCAAGTTGATAATTTTGTATTGAGAAGTATAATAGAAAGTGATGAAAACACTATTTTTGGTGAGCCTGATGGATTAATGTTTAATTGGGACGAGGTGACAAAACAGAAGTTATCCAAGGCTAAAATGCAATTACGACTGAATATGTCAAAATATGAATGGATTCGGGATCCATTTAAGTTCATTGAATATCAACAAATTATAAACTCTTTAGTACAATTTAAAGTGTATTTTTACATTTGGTTACATTTAAAAACATTCAAAGAAAATATAAAATTTGTAATGGCTAACATTAATTTGAAGACTTTGTTAGATACTATGACAAAATTGTATAATGATTTTTACACGCCATTGAAAGCTGCTACTTTATACTTAAATACAGATGATAAACTATTGTGGAGTTTAGTTCGACGTTTTAGCCAAAATATCGTTATAGTTGACCAAAATGTAGAGTTTATTATTGATCAAATGATGAAGATGACACAAAATGTAATTTTAAACCATTCAGACTTATTGGGTTTAAATAAAAACGATTTACAAAAACAACTCAATTCAATTGAAAGAGTCACATATATCTTTCGGAGGTCGTCAGACAAAAGAACTCAGAAATTAATAAATGAACGTATAAACTATGTTGTCATATACCTTGACAATGTTCAAATGTCTTTAGAACCTATTAATTATTATTTCATTAAATTTTTCTATAACGGTAATTCTAACTTTAGAAATACATTTTACTCAAAAGTTTGTTAAAAGCTTAATTATCGATTGATAGTTAAACTTTATTTTTACTTGTATGAATTTAATACATGTCATACATATCATTTAAAATACATATTTTAATTGAGAAATAATACAATTTTTAAGCAAAAAACATTTCTTAAGTAATAATAATCTTGGTACTTATCGAACCTCTATTTACAGCTATATCGATGTGTAGTAAACATTTTTTTTGACTTGATTTGAATTAGCGATTTCAATATGTAAATAGCATTTTTTATATTTTATATATCTTTAATATTCTAATTGTTGTAATAAACAAAAAGAATAATAGATAAGACGGTAGGAGGAGAAGGGTAGGGAGGGACGCTTGTAGTAAACAAAAAGTAATACAGATGTTTGGAGTAGGGAAGGAAAAGAGATGTAACGCAGGTGGCCAATGAGGAAATAAGAGCCGTAGCGGGCGTAGTATAAAGAAGGATGGGCATCAATGGAAAGTAAGAGTGGCTATAGGTACCGGGCAGTGACTATAATAAAATTAAAAAGAAATCTCGGGGTATGTATGATTGCGTGAACACGTCTAATATATGACTAAGATGGAATTACAACGAAGGGTCTCTACATGCACAGAAACGCGTACACAAATTTCTGGCGAGTCACAAATATCGTATTTCTTTGTAAAAGTATTTTAGTTTATTCTCGATGACCTATCTTACTTTAATTGTTTATTACTAAAAATTCTTCAGTAAAGGGTTTATTACACACTTATTATATAAATAAATGTTTTCACTTACCTCTGATTATCCTGATAAGACAGATATTTTCTTGAGATGAATCGTGTAGTTGATGTCACAATTATCGATATATACGTATATGCGTCGGTGTACGCATTTGAAATTATACGATTTATGTTATTATTAACTGGCGTGTAGCTACTCTTCTAGTACAATTCTATATAAAATCTACTAAAGGTGAAACCTAAATTTATTGTACCTCTGGTATTTTATGTAAAACCCTTTTGTATATTTATATGGTATAGTCTTTAACCTTATGTGTGGTGTTTTACACTAATGTATTTAAAATTCAATAATTTATAAAACAAATAAAGAAATTCTAAACAACATGACTGTCCTGTGCAATGAACTATTTCCAAGTGGCCTACGTCTTTTCAGCCATCCACAGAGTGATTTAGGGTAGATGCTACCTCAATTTCGGTTCTTTGCACAATAGATTATACGAGTGTCCTACACTCCGATGGCCCGCACTGTGGCAGAGATCAGACTGGCTGGTCGACAAGTGGAGAGACACTTTGGAGAAATCTTATGGTTAGCTAAAAGTTTAATTACGATATTATTGTACTGGTACCTTGTCTAGCCAGGCTATGGCCCTTCAATAAGTAATAGATACAATTCAATCTAATTAAATATCTTAGAATGTGTAATGTGTATAATAAAAAAAAATATGAGTAAGTAATGCGTTATAAATTATGTAAGTGTCCTACACTCCGATGACCCGCACAGTGGCAGAGATCAGATTGGCTAGTCGACAAGTGGAGAGACACTTTGGAGAACGCTTATAATTAGTTGAAATGTTAACTATGATGTCATTGTGCTAGTACTCTGTCCAGCCAGGTTGTGGCGCTTCAATAAGTAATAGAACACAATGCAATCTAGTCATGTATTTTTTTAAGTGTATATATATATATATAGATAAAAAAAAAATAAATACCAATATTTTATATGTGTTAGAATATTTGTATCACCAAAAGTATTCGACCGAAAATAAGATGTATAATATTTCTTGTAAATCCCAGTGAACACGAGAGGAATATAAAAATTGTGGAGATTTGATATGGAATTGTAACTAAGAGCAAAACATACACTTACGCACATTCCATTCGTATATCTTGATTGAGAATTCCAGAGAGCCTTAGAGACGCAGAGGCAGAGTGGCAGAGCGTCCCAGTATCAGCGAAAGGGATGTTCAGAACCACCCTACATAACCACCCGAATTTGGGGGAAAATGGACTACTTATAGCCCGCAAAACTGGTTTAGCAATCTCTGGTGAGATTCTTGAAATATTTTTTGTTGTATTTGATTGGTTAATGTGATCTTTTACGTGTGCGTTTTATGGAATGCGTACGAGGGTAGTTAAATCTTGTGTAAGGGTATTATTATTTCATTCATATTATCAACGGAAGAACACTGATTTGATGATATATTTTATTAAGTATAAGTATTAATTATTACATGTATTAAAATGTGATACTACATTGTTTTTTTTTTCAATATACAAGATGATAAAATAAGATTAAACACTCAATTTCTTGAAAATTACTGAAAAATTTTATTTTTGTAATGGAAAAAAAGTTTGAACAAAAAATCTACAATAATATGATGTAATTTTTTTTTGTTACTTCTGGCTTAAAAAACTGAAACTTAATTTTTTTTATGGAAACTCTTATTTTAAGTTGAATAACGTGAAAGANCTTAAATTTTTTTATGGAAACTCTTATTTTAAGTTGAATAACGTGAAAGAAAAAAATTTCAAACTATAATAATATTTTTTATTTGATAAACCATTCTTCTATTATCTCGTCAATCATTTGCATTTAAAAAACATTTAACAATTTGTATTTAAAATGGAAATTCATAATTAATTTGATTTTGTTAATTCCGGAGATATCAATAATCTGTTTTTATACTATCTGTTTATAATAATTTATAAATTATAAACGGTGTTTATTCATTTGTTTTCCTATCCTGTCATTAAACTAAAAATAGTGGTTGCCGTCAAAGGAAATTAAAGTTTAAGTTTTTAACCCAAAATGTATGTGAGGTCCCCAGGGAGCTGGATCTGAGATGGAGCCCCAGCTAGACGAAGCCTATTATGCAGGGTGATTCATTAAGGATAAGACACTCATTCTCTCGATAACTATTGAAAATTTTTAATTTTTGATAAGGAAAAAATATTGTTTAATAATCCGAAAAAGTAATTTAGTGATCTCTAGTAAGATTTTTTAAATATATTTTACTGGATTTGATTGGTTAAGTTATAGAATATTTTTGTGGGGTTCTATGGAATGCATAAGAGGCTAGTTGAATTTTTTGTAAAAGGGTATTAATAATTTTTTTTAACTTGCCAACGAGAGAACATTTTTTTATTGAGTATATATACTATTTATTACATGTATTAAAAATGTGTTAATACAAGCAACATACATATTTAACTAATTCATATAATAGAAAATTGTCCCAACAAAGAAAATGACTGGTCGATAACAATTTTAGAACCAGTAATTTTGGAGGGAGATTATTGTTTCCACCAAACTGAATTCTACCTGTCTATCTATTAAAAAATTTGAGAACTATTTAATTTTTTTCATAGGTCACTACGAGCCATGGATTTTACAAGTAATTTAAAGTATTATATAGATCTTTCATATATAATTTTTTGAGCAGAAGTCACAATTTTGTTATTTTAATAGTCACTAGAATATAAATTTTATTTTATTATACCAAACTAACTTACAAATTACTTTTTTGTAAATATCATGATTTTTACAATTATAATAAATTTTCTAACAGATATAATAATTGTATTCAAAATAACTTTCAAAGCACTAATAAACATCTGGTTGGGTATAAATCAAAATACTATTAAACTGGCATAATAATTATTAAATTATTACACAAGGTATATTAAAGTAAAATATGTATTTTGGTTTTTGTAAAAATTTGTTTTTCGTTTCTCAATACGTCATGAAGGTATTATTAAAAAAAAAGTTGTATTACTCAAAAAGATAAAATCAAATCGAAAATTATATTATTACGTATTTTATATTTCAAATAACATTATTAAACTATATAAAACTTATAATATCATAATTTTGTAATTTGTAAAAATTATCATGATTAGATTTCTTAAATCAAACCGAAATATAATATTTTTTATAAATTTTATTATTTTGTACTTTTTTCAAAACACGAATGGAAATGTGAGTATAATAAAGAAAAAAATATTTTAATTTAATAAATTTGTTTTAAACTATTACAACTAAAATATTTATTTTGTGATTAAATTAATATAATATTTATAACATATCAACACATTTTATATAAAATAACTATATACATATAAATTTGAATTTTATATTTTGTTATTAATTTGTATCATTATAGTATGATTTTATAAAAATCTATTGAGGATTTTTTTTTAATTACAAAGTGTAATATTATAACGTGGTAAATAATAATCTTAAAGTCATTAATAATAAATAATGATCCGTTTTACATTCTTCTATTTCCTGAACTTAACATGCTACAGAAGGCGTTAGGGAGTCAAAGATGGTTCTTGGCTAAGCCAATGATGAACAGGACGGGTATCAATGAGAAAATCACAAGAAAAATCTCGTTGGCACTCTGAGAATAGAACCTGGGACCCCGTGAGCCAAAACATGTTTTTACCCACTAGTCCAGGACGATGCTTAATAATCTTAAAACTATTACTTATTAAAATTTATAATATTAATAGTGTAGTAAATTAGAATATTCATATTTTTAACACGCTTATATTAGTTACACGTGTATGTTGTTTGTTGTTTGTCGTTTGTAAGTTTGTAACTCCACGCGGCACGTGTTATTATGTCGCGTATCCCGTCGTGTATGACCTTGAGACTATACTGTTGTAACGCATTCGCCCCACCCCGCTCACCACTCGTAGAGAACAATATTTTCCAACCCGTAGACGCGCGCTTATCATCAATTATATATATATTATATAACAAATTTTTATTGTAATTGACACAGCCCCGCGTTGTTTTACGCCGCGGTGCAAAGTCCAGCAAGTGCCGCACGGCCGACGACGTCCCGCCGCTAATGATATCGTAGTCTTTTTCCTGTTTTCAAAGTGACATCGTCAACAAACTGATCCGCACTCGCGCACCGTCGTCATCTACGCTGCTAACCTAAAAGTGTCAGACTTTCCGGAACACTTTCAAAAGTTAAGTTGAAAAAGTTCTACTTTCTACATGCATTTTTTAGATTTGAACCCCCCTCAAATATAGGCAAATGATCCGATTTAAAAAAACAGTATGTCGAATAAAAGATGTATATAAATACTACTTCTTATTTAATAATCAACCTGATACCGGTTTTCTAAGAACTAGCTATATAGATGTTATCTGGTTTTTCAAACCGAGATTGAAACCAATACCATATATAACCAAGAATCGGTTTCTAAACTGATACCAATTATTTTTCAAAACCAAGACATAAAACGAAACATCAAACATATTAAACGGTTTCAGTCCCTTTTAAACTGTGATGTTTAGATAGTAATAAATATAGTTTAAAAAAACTAAAAAACACGCTTTTAAAGCACATCGAACTAAAAAGTTAAAAATAATTTTTAAAATTAACTTAAAACAATAATGAACGAAAAATACTAGTATTATTGTGAAAAAAAGCGTGGGTGCTTTATGCCATATTTTTTGTATATTGAGCGCCTGACGTTTAACCTATGGTAGTCGCCGCACGGTCTCCATTCACCGTTGTTCTTTTTTACTAGTTTTAATGGGCTGGCCCACGGACTATTTGAAGGTCGGCATATGCCCTGTTCCACTAAATATGCAAATTCTTTTTTTGCGATCTCTATAATACTATAAGTTTTCGGAAAATGTATGAATTAGTTAATTTTTTTTTTTTCATAGATGCTTGATGACTTTACCTATCATTTAGCATATATTTTTTATAAATCTAACCCTTTTAAAATGCATATAGAAAGTAGAACTTTTTCAACTTAACTTTTGAAAATGTTCCGGAAAGACTGACACTTTTATATATAACTTAAATTAAAACTTATGTAATATAATTTAATTTAAAAAAAAAAATTTGACCTCTGGAATTGTCTTCATAGTGAAAACGGACATTAAAGTTAAAGAAAAACGTACGATTTCCGTGAAAAATTTTCGATTTTATATGTTATATTATTAAATTTATATTGCTATCAGTTAATTTTTTTTTTTAATAGATGCATGATGACTTTACCTACCATTTGGCATATATTTTTTATTAATCTAACCCTTTAAAAATGCGTATAGATAGTGGAACTTTTCAACTTAATTTTTGAAAATGTTCCGGAAAGACTGACACTTTTATATATATCTTAAATTAAAGCTTATATAAATTACTTTAATTTGGAAATAAAAAATTTGACCTCTGGATTGGTCTTCATGGTAAAAATCACTACCGTATTCAAAAATAATCTATTTTTGTGTTAAAATTCTGGGGTTTGTATTTTATTTTATTTTAAAATACCTGACAAGGAGAGTACAGATTTTTATAAATATTATATAAATAAAAAATTAATGTAGCATAGAAAGTTAAACTTATCTAAATTTTTTTGCTTTTTGAAGTCGAGAAAATTAACTTTGAAATTTGAAATAGCTTAAATAGCCATTTTTTTCAAGCAATGGTAACGACGTACAGTTGCCGTGTCGGTAAAATATTTGTTTTATTTGCTTGGGGTACAAGGTTCCAATCCGCGTATGCCAAGAAAATTTTTCTTAATTCTTTTTAAGTTAGAATAAATATCAACTGCTTTAATTTTTATCTCATTTAGATTCAATAACTTCATTAAAGATCAAGGATCCCATCACTGTAGTCGCCACTCGCGAGAAGAAATTTTTTATTATTTTTAATTAAACTTTATCTATAGATTTGCATCGAAGCGTTTTTTATGATAGTGATTTTAATCACTTTCAGGTATCATTATACTTGACCCAACTATGCCACATCCCCACTGTGCCGTGACTCCACAGTGCTGGGTTTATTTTAATATTCACAGCTATTACTTGGTTATAGTTAATAATGTAATAATTTGACTAAAAATTATTTTGTTATGTTTTTTAACTTATAAATATTATTATTTATTACTATAAACTAAGCTTAGCCTAGAAGAGAAATCAATAATAAATGTTAATAACGTTTAAGCTTAGACTAGTTTCTATTAAACATCGTATTAGAAATTGATACATATTCTTGTTTTTTTCATATTTTTCTTTAGGTAATTCAATGGATATCACATTTCAGAGTTGAACCAATTTATAATGTAAATATTTTGAAACTTTTGAATGAGATAGAAACTATGGCAGACTTCAACCCAATCTTAAAAGTTGTAAAAGCTGATCGATTTAGTATTGAAGATATTAAGTATTTGACAGGAAAATGCTATGACTCTGCTATTTGTTTAAAGAATAAATCGATTTGTATTGACAAATATAGAAAAAAAGTCGAAGCTATGCAATGCATGAACGCGGCAATAATAAAAAGCCAAGTGAAATCTGCTAATATCTTGTTTTCAGATGATTCATTTACTGAAATTGAATCAGATAAGTTTATTAAAAATATTGAGATATTATTAGCTACCATGATTTCGTTGCTGTATACACTTAAAGTACCTGCTCATAGATGGCTTTGGACATCTTATTCTTTAGTAATGACTCGTAAATATCAAAATATATATCAGCGTTTAATTAAATTAAATGAATTTAAAATAGACAATTACTTTTTAGAAGATTTAACACAACATTTAAGACTTTGTAAATTGTACAAATATTTACCGAAAAATTATGATATTGAATCATCTATAAAAATTGATGAAATACTTATTCAGTATCAATTGTTACTTTCTTACAGACTTTTTAGTGATAGTTGGGTTAGTTTAAATTTACTAGATATGAGTTTTTTTGACAGTAAATTAGCAGTTGATTTTTTGGTACCTAATATAGATGAAAGTTTGTATTTTATAGATATTGGCGTTAATTGGAACAACGCAATATCATTGTTACGAATAGAAAGAAATAAAACTATCAATCAGCCTTATGATTCAGTGAATTACTATCATGTTTTGATTCGCGTTGTTAAAGTAAATGTCCTCTATTTAGTTTTAAAACATTTGATAATACTAGAAAAAAGTATTTATTATTATTCCGTCACTAATCCTACTATACAAAAATTCTATAGTTTACTCAGACAACCCTTGAAAAATTTTATCAAAAAATATGGTTTAATAGATACCGTGTTCTGTAATGTTATAGAAATATTTCATATTGAAATTAATGATTCTAGATTTAATGATAAATTTTACAATCAATTGAAAGAAATTAATGAAGATCTGAAAAAAATTATAATGGAAGATTTTCTGGAACTAGGCGTAGATACATTTCAGGCTCGAGCTTCATTAATGTTTACTAATATGTCAGTTGTTAAAAAAAACACAGATTTAAATCAAAATCAATATAAAAAACACATAAATCAACTTATAAATTACACATTTGAGTTAAATAGTCATTTTCCTTTCTTTCATATAATAACATTTTATACTGAGAGAAACTTTAAGCTAAATCAAACATTCCATATGTGGAAAATATTATAAAATTATTTCCTTCAAGATTGAAAACTAAAAATATTTCGTTATTTATTTTAATTTAAAAAATAAAATAAAATAAAATAAGAATTAATGTTCATTTATGAAAAACATAAAATTCTATGCTGTACTGTGGTAAATAATTTGATATATAGATTAATAAATTATGATTGAAAAATTATCATTAAAACACATTGTTAAATACTAATAGTAGATCATTGATAATACCTTCTAATTATCAATAGTCTTACTGGATTTTTAGATATATGAATTTCTATAGGAATAAGAAATCAACGTTCTAATTACCTCTATATATTTCTTAACTCTAATCACAAAAATATTCTTGCATTTGTTATTTTTGCTATTTCCAACACATAGCCTATAAAGCTTGTTGATATTCCTTAATTTAATAAACTATAATTATATTTTCATGTTTTCACCGCTTTAACTTTTTAAAGACTAGTTGAGTTTAGCATATAATAATTAATTAAATTATTTAACACATATAAGGTGATCAAAGTCTAATAAGATACTTATTTCATCAGAAACTATTGAACATTTTTAATTTTTGTAAAGATATAAAATATTAGGTTTAAAAATCTGTAAAACAATATGTATTTAAATTTTTTTTTCATCCGTTCAGGGAATCTTTAAATAATCTTTAAATTTATTTTCCTACAATCACACTGTACTTTAGGAAACATATTTTAACATATGAATTATATGGTGGTACTTTTATAAAATTATTTTCATACAGTGAGTAATGGATGTACCTCGTTTGCTAGTAAAATTAAATTATTAAATTAATTAATTAGCGCTTTACAGTAAATCTTATAATATCATAAGTTTTTGTTAAAACCCCTTCATTATAAGAAAACTAACATATAGATTATAAAGTAGAGGATGTACAGCTTCATATTATTTTTTTAGATAATCATATTTACATAAAAATGATAAATTGTCTCAAAAACATTTTGTCTATTTCCTTGCTAATGCTACACAGATGAATCCTCATTAATAAAGTTATATCCAGTATAAACAACGCAATCTAGAAGTATTATTTTTGTAAAATAAACTGATAAGATAGTTTTAAAGTTATCCATAAGATGGCGATGAATAGACATTTATTTGATTATTTGAGCTCAATTTTTTTAAATACCTTAAATAAAAATCCTATTTTTCAAAATAAAATAAAATTTACATAATTTTCAATTATTTATTAGATATAGTAGTAACTAATGAACATAATTTATAAAAAAATTGAATAAATACCCATTTTATTTAAATTAAAAAACTTAATAAATAACATATATAATATGTATTTCATTGAATACAACTGTGATTGAATATAATTCATTTAAAATATAAAAAATATTGATAATTTAGTAAATCTAAATTTAATTTCTTTAAATTATTTTAATATATTCAGAGAATTAACAGTAATTTATATTATTTGAAGCAATCAATGATAACATATGGTATAAAAATATTAGATAATATTTATGGTATTCATTGAAATAAAATAAAAATAACTTTTGTTATAACCCGAAAAGAATTAAAGGGAATAAAAATAATATATATTAGAATATAATAAATTAATATAAAATAAAATATAATGGAATAATATGTGGTTGAATAATGTATGACAGAAGAATATATAAGGGTGTGAATGGTGTAATGATATAAATAAAAAGGAGTTTTAGAAAAGTGAGTAAAGGGTAGCTAAGCACATAAGGGTAATGGTCAAATAAATAAAGTAAACACAAATGTTTATGACAAAATAGTAGATTGATATTAGGGGTCAACAATACTGAACAAATTATGCTAAATATCTTTTAAAGATTTATCATTTATCTTAATGGTTTATGACGTTATAGATTATTTATGATTTGAAAGTTTGGATTAAAATTGTACTTACCTTATATTCTATATCACGTAATAATATTTTAAGTAATATAACGTTGGTTCTGTGTATTAAATGCAATGTGTATACATTACACGTTGTATAGTCAATGTACGAAAACGATTTAATTTAAAATAATACGATTTTATTACACAAAATTATTCACTAATTTATATGTAATAGATTCTATACAGTCTGTATTTTTGATTATAAATATAATTTAATAATTTACTCTTATTTAATTTTTTTTTGAATAAGTATCCTTTTAAGAGAGTATATTTTATTGAGAAATCGACACACTTTTTAAAGCTTCCTCTGGCCTGGCCAAAACAAGTTTCAAGTATATTTATATCTATGTAATAATTTTATCAAGGCGGTATTGTGATGACCAATGTGTCGGTGCTGACGCATTGAAAGGATGCGGCACGATAATCTCCAAGACAAAAATTAAACACTTAAATTATATTCCTAAGTTTCTTTGGGTAGTCTGCCGGTGCGATGTTCGTTAAAACAAAGACATTAGCAACGTGACTAGCTACCCAATATATTCACAATAAATATTACCATTAAATGAAGAATTAAAGTTGGTCTGGGTTCATTATAAAAATAAAATAATTTTAAAATGTTTGAGGTTTAAGATAATAATTGTCATTTATTTCTATAATAAGAAAAATAAAACATTATTATTTAATGAACAAAGAAATTTAAAATAAAATATTCACCACAACAAAACTCACTTTATATTTATTCTATTTATTTAAAATTTTCAAAAATAAAACTAAATGTTTTTAAATTTAAAAATATTAAGTATTAAAATAAAAAAAAAACTAAGTTTCAGAGAGTGAGTATTTTGAGTAGTATCGTAGATTTAGTGTATTTTGAAATTACCGAAAGAACTGGTTTTGATGGGGAAAAATGGCTTTTTATAGTCAGAAGGGGTAGTCTAGCGATCCCTAGCGTGATCTTGGAAGCTGTAGATGTTAATTAATTGTTAAATTCGATTGGCTGGACTTAATTGAGAACCTACGTATAAGCCTTACTTTAAATCTTTACAATAATCAGATTTAATTCCCTAGTTAACTGGTTATTTTGTGTTTTAAAGAAGGGAACCCTGTTTTGGTGATCTTTTATATTCTTAATATGTTATATACATGTACAAAAGATAATATCATATAACATCCTAATATTATAAATAATAACATAATATTACACTATTAATACGACCATCAAATTTATTTTGAGAGTACCTTGAATTCATAAACTAAATTTATGTATGAAGAGTTAAAAGTCATTGATTTTGATAAATTAGTGTCCTAATGCATTTTATAAATGGATTTTAAGCTAAAAAAGCATTGGTTCATGTACAGTCATAATTATAATATATGGCTTAAAAAAAATAAACGTTATCGAAGGAAGAACCCACTATACGTGATTCAAAGTTTCGAGTGGTTCCATGCGATAGCGCTTCCGTCAGAAAGATTAATGGAAGCGTGGTCTGCAATCAAGAACATCCAATGACCAGTTGCAAATGGTTTTTAAGTATAGACCAGTGGGCATGCAAATGATTGGTAATGGAGAAACAACTGTGCTTCAATTGTTTAGCTCTTGGGTATTGCTCCATGGTCCACTGTGAGGCAGCTTAGTGTCCAAAATGCAAGGGTGAGCATTATAAACTATTACATCGAAATCCATCTATGACTACTGTAAGAATATCTGGAACAGATTCACATGTTCAGAAATCACAATCATATTAATCAAATTCCTGGTTGTAAAACCATCCCCTATATTATTGCCAACAGCTGTCATACTTGTCAACGACTATGTAACTCATTTAGTCAAGTTCGATTATTATTTGATAACGATTCACAATGTAATTTTATATTTGCTGGCTAGTAAACAAATTGGTTTTGTCCAAAAGTCATTCATCTACTCCAGTCATGGAAATATCCAATTCAAATTATCAAGTATCCTCAGTGGCTGTCCACTGAGAAAGAATAACTTTCGTAATCGGAAAGAATAACTTTCCGATTACGACAGAGTTTTTAGTTTTAATGAAAATCATAGACTAGTTATCACCTTAATGTGTTAGATTAAACACACAACTACCGATTAGGCTCAAATTGGTTGGTTTAACCTTCCGGTCACTAGATTAAAATGACATACTTATTGAAGCAAAGGTATTCTTCCAATTTCTTTGTGTTGGTCAATTTTGTTGAGGTACACAACCACTAATGTATCAAAAAACCCTATTCTGAAAACTTTCAAACCTTGTGATTGATTTAAAAAAAAAGTATAAAATCTAATGTAGATCTTAAGTTATATCAGTTGTCAGTTAAATCTTTTTAAAAACTATAGTATTATATAATTATAATTAATAATAAGAAATTATTATTTTTAATACAAGCTATGCTTAAATAAGGTTTGCGGACTAATATAAACAATGTTTTTAATATTTTAATTTTTATAGTATACCATCTGCAAATATAAATAAATAAATCGTATTTTGACTATTTAGTAAGATTTTCAATTTATCCATTCTAAATAATATTATACCAAAATTAAAAAAGCCATAGTGTTGAACAATTGATTTCAGTTTTCAAAAAAAAAAAAATCAATTAGAAATTTAATAAATTATTTTCGTCTTATAATTTTTTTATTGTATAAAATCTATTATGAAATATTATTTTAGATAATTAATTATTTATAATTTATTTTTAACAAATATTATATTATTGTAGAAAAGTATAATATTTATATGGTAAACTAATTAGAGATTTCACTTAAACTTTAAAACATTCATAATATCAATGACCGTTATATTTAGTTTTGACGTGATTGCAAGGCTTCGTCCAAAATGATTTTAAAGTTGAAAAATTATATTTACAAAACTTTTTTATACAAACACGAATCCTGATTGAATGTTGTTGTTTATTATGTGAAGTTTATATGCACGACTAGAAGGAGTATTCAGCCTCTTTAATTTACAATATAGCTCCCCAGAAATTTGACTAAATTTCACTAAATTTTATGAATTGTTTTATAAAAATTAATTTTCGAAAGGGGAAAAATTAAATTTAGCATATCAAAAAATTGTCCTTCTTACCAATCTATGTTTGATTTAATCACCCCCTTCTAAAAATTGGTTCCAGCTATGGCCTAGTGCGTTTGTGTAAATATTTCCATAACAACAATGTCATTTAATTTAAAATAATAGTTTTTTTTATTTAACAATTTTTAATACTTTTGTTAGTATGTTTTCGCTTCATCTCTCACTTTTTTTATGTATAATTATAATTGTAAAAATATGTTTTTGTGACGAAATAGAGTGGAAATGGAGTTTGAAGAGAATAGGACGAATGGTAAACGGATTGACAGTAACAAACGACGATAGAGAAAATAATTACCCATATATAGTTGGGATAAGATCAGAATTGGACAATGGTCGGGATGGAATTGACATAGTTATATGTGGAGGAACAATGCTTAGTTCTCATTTTGTTATAACTTCTGCACAATGTGTTATAAATCCTTACAGTATAAAAGTAAGTTAATCAAGATAACTTAAATACAATTTTAGTAAAATTTATAATTTAACTATAATATATAATAGTTCCGTAATGTGGCACAGTGGACACTTCAGAAGTTGTCAAGCTCTGAAGTTAAGCTTCACCTGCCATTATAAGTTTTTGGATGGGTTACCTAATGTCAATTTCTATTGTGGCAAACACTATGTCTCTTAGTAAAGAAGGCTAGTGGAAACCACTGTAAATAATAATACCCTAAGATACACTAGTCGAATAATTAAAAATTGGCCGGTGTTAACCATCTAAACAATAGAAAAAATAAGTATATATATATAATGTATAACAGTAAAGTAAAAAAAGATATATCCATTAAGACATTTTATACAAAAATTATACTTAAATTTTTTTTTTTTTGAGGTGTACGTTAAAAATTTTACAACAAATGATGAAAGTACAGCATCTTATTCTGTGAAACTCAATTTAGAAGAAGACACTGATACCTTACCAAATCCTATTTTTTATGGAAGTAGGATGCTAAGAAACTATACATGGATAAATGAATTTACAACGCCATTTGGAAGAATTAAACATAACCTGAAGCATAATATAGCTCTTTTATATTTTGATGATCCGATTCCAGATACACAAAATTACACATTTCCTAAAATTGATGGAAATCCCCGAATTTTTTTTAATAAAAATAACAACACTAAATCTAAAATGTTTGGATGGTGTTCCACGAATAATAAAACGGAAGCAAAATTATCAGATCCAAAATTAATGTCAGTAGACCTAGCACAGTTGTTAATATGTACAACAGATCCACAGTTTGTTAAATTTAACTTATAATAACTAATTAAGTAGTAGAAATTATTTTCGAAATCAGTCATTTTATTGATTATTATCAATTTATAGATTATCATATTTCTTGTGTGCTAATGAGACCTCAAATACATGTGACAAAGATGAAGGGGGTCCAGTAATATTTTTAGATAATAGTCAAAGATCCCAACCTCTTCCCACTATAAGTGAGTATTTTCATTCATAGTTTTTTTTTATACCATTACTAAAATTTCAATGAAAATCGTATATCAATACAGTATTGAGTATATACAAAATATATTAATATATAGACATCTATTAAATTTTAGTATAACAAATGTTTTGCCTTACAACGTCCAAAAAATAAGTTTTTTATATTGAAAAATATATATTATTTTATCAACTTTAAGTAAATAAATGAGAATTTATGCATAATTATTAGAATAGTCTAAGAATGGCAACTCAAATTAAAATTAGTTTGTTTAAACTACAATTTTCGAAAAAGAAAACTTTGATGTTATTATTTTTTAAATTCCTTTTAAATATACCCAACAGTAGCTGAAACTAAAGTTTTAAGAATTTTGGTTGATTTTATTATAGTACAATGAACTTTCATAATTAATTTTTTTTTTTAGTAATTTATATACAACAGATTAAATTCAAACCCATACTAACAGAACTTTAAAATAAAAAATTAACGAAATTAATATTTTTTGATATAAAAAAAAGAAGAATATACAATACTTGAGTCTTTGGTCACTGAACTAATATTTTATATAAATTAAAAAAAACCCTTTTAGTTATATAGAGAAGGTTATCAAAATATATCTTAACAATAACTTTTTGTGATTCGAACTATAAGAAAAGGGATATATATAAATATACAGGTAGGGACATATTTAGGGGACGAGTGGGTGGTATCGTCCCGGATGGAAATTTTTTTTGGGCAGAGTTTTTTCGTAACCATAATATATAAAATAAAGGGTATGTAGAGGTCGCAATAAAACTTTACCTGGGGCGTCAAAATTCTAAATACGTCTCAGTTTATAGAGTTATACCAAATCACTATAAAAAATTTGGATTTGTCAAAACCTTATAGGACATTTTATACATAATGGAATAGATCTAATTGTCAATTCATATAACTTTTATGCATTTCTGAGAGTGTTATTCCTAGAGCGTATAATGATCAGACTCTATCATCAATAGTAGTACCTCTGTGTGCTGCTGGTAAGGACTACACATGATACCATATCTCCCTCAATCGTGCATTACGTCATCAACCATTATGGAAATGTATTGAGATGTGAATCAGTATTGCAAGTTGATCTAAACATAAGATTTGCCTCCATGACGCGTTGGGTCGAGGGTTCTAATTTCTAATTTTTAATAATATTATGCACGTTCTTTTATGTGATTTCCGGTACTCTTTCGATGACCGTATCAAATATTAATAATTTGTCTTAACAATTGATCTACTATGAAAAAAATCATGATTTCTACAAAAAATATTTTATTTATAAATATTTTAGGACGTCTCAAATATTGAAACGTATAAGAAATTAAAATTTTTTTTATGAGACGTAGTAAAAGCAGTAATTCATTCAGTTGCCAACTTAGCGTTGATGTTAATCTGCGCTGCTTGATGTTAGTTCCCCGATGGGGTACCATACGGAAACAGTGACACACACCTTACCCTATTACTAGTTTCCTTAACCATAATGTTTCACCAGGTCGACAGTCAAAAAGCGTAAAAATCCTTTCAAATCATTGTTAAGTAGAACAGAGCCCGGATAATTGAGTTAGAGATTAAGAAGATGATGATGAGTAAAATCATATCAGATTTATAATGTACTCCTGTACAGTCTTCTATGAGTAATCAACTTCTTAAGTCTAAAATTTGTCTTTTTTCTTGTATATCTTTATTCACAATATAAGAATAACTATAAATGTAATAATACAAAAACCATTTAGAATTATGAGAATTATATCTTAGACTAAAAAAATACATTACATTATATAACTATATCGTAACTTAGTAAATTTTAGTATATATAATAAAGTTAAGCATGTTTCAACGATGATGTTACATCATAGTGCCTCCAACATCAGTAACGCCAAACTTGACAGAGAGCATGACAGTGAATAGTTCATTACAACAAAATACCACCAGTTCTAGTAATTCCAGTCTACAATTGAGTAACACCACAGTTATAAAAAGTCCACCGATGTCTGAATCACTTGATAATAATAGTTTAAAACCACCACCAATGTTGATAGCATTAATTAGTACTGTGGTTGGACAAGATCGAAAGTTAACGTACTTATGGCAATATCGATATTGGGTAGAAACTATCATGAAAGTAGTCAATATGAAAAAATCCCCTTCTATTACATGTCCAACAATAATATCTACATCACCTCGAATAAAAAGAACTTCAACATTTAAAGCAATATCTCAAGTAGTTAATTATTACGATAGTGATGAATACATTTCTATTTTGAGGAACCCATACGTTTGTGGATCAAATTCTTTATTAATCAGTTCTAATGTAGATTATTTTTTTGTAATTTTCATTTCGCTTTTATTATAAGATGAAGTGGGGCAATTGTAAACTGGGGAATTATTATCAAGTTTGATATTTTAAACTATATAAATTTATAATATTACATAAATTAAATAATTTTTGTTAACAAAAAATATTGGTTTAGCAGTTTTTGAGCTTACTATAAATAAGTTATGAAATAAAAATTAGGTATCAAAAAATGACCTGAGAATTTTTATTGATTGGTAGGTTTTCATTTTAATTGTTTCAAAATAGATTTTAGAAATTTATTTTTCATATAATTTAAAATAAATATTATATATTATCACGCAAAAACATGATTCATCGATAAATATTACATAACTTCTATTTTAGTAGACTTTTTATCCCGTTTACTATTACATTTTATATCAAGTATATATGCTTGGGATCATGAACTGATTATCCTGTATACATATTTTTCAAATCTAATAATTTTTCAAGATGTTAACATGATTAGGTAGAGGAATTATTTTATTGAGAGTACAATTTTTATTTCAGTAATTAATAATATACTTGTTACCTCTGTGTTTGATTGAGTATAAACTATGAACTTGCAAATATCAGTATAATGACTTTCAGGATTCCACCTAATTTGTCACAATTGACTTTTTATTAATAATGGTAGATTTTTCGCTGTCTAACCATAATGTTAGTGTTTTTACAAATATTGCAAAGTTTAAAGCAAACAGCAGAAAAGATGGCGTTTACTAGCGCCCTTTGGTCTATCACCGGTAATTTTCACGTTTTCCGCTGCTGGCTCTGCATTTATCAAGTTTCCTACCACTCGACACGTGGATAGGTCGCCAGTTAGACGTAGTTTTTACCGTGACTGTTTTGTATGCGATTTAATCTTTGTTAAAGCGTGATCTGGCTTTTGTGACGTTCATATAAAAATTATATTATATTATAATATAATATACATTATATTAAAAAAAAAATAAAAATATACATTGTTTACGTTCGCATATCACGAAAAATATATAACTTTGTTTTTACATTTTTAGTTATTTTTGTTTATCATTAAAATGGATACTAAAAACAGTGGGAGTAAAGAAGCTAAAAAAATTGACAACATTTTTAAAGGCAATGTAAATGCAGTATTTAAATTGGATGGAGCTGTGTATTCTATCGGTGAGTAACGATATTTTTATTGTTCAAAATTCACTTCTACCATACAAATATTAATTGTTTCTTTTAACAACTGATAATATTCTTTGATGTAATAAAAATGTTACAACTGAAACTTTAATTTAAACAACTTAAAATCTTCAAAAGAAATCAACTATATTTATAGATTGTATAATATATATAGTACTAAAAGAAAAAAGATTCTTAAATTTTGAATGATTAAAAAACATATATTTAATTAATTGATTATTTGTTTGAAATAATTCTATCGAAAAAAATCCCTAATGGCTTCTCTAATTCCTTTTTAAATTTATTTTATTATTTTGCCCTTCCTTGTTGAAATTTAAATGTTCTTTTCTTATAAGTTATGTAATGAAAAAAAATATCCGTATATGTGGGTGTATTGACCAAGTTTGGTTGTTTGGGGATTTGGTCAATTGGTGAGCAATGAGGTTGTAGAGTCCAAGGGTTTTAGAACAATAAAGACAAGTAGATATAAAGAAAAAATTTAGATCCCCTTTATTGAAGAATAAAAACTAATTAATTGGTAAGCACCTTTAATAGGACACTGAGGCAACAAGGCGATAATCCGACCCACAAATACCCAGTCGAAGTGTCTATTAATACGATCAGACACACATTAGGTATTCTACACTCTTTACAGACATGGGGCAGTAATCCGATTCTCCAAACCCTGTATATGTATAAAGTGTGAACAAATTATTAAAAGTACCTTTTGAAATTAAAAGTAATAATTGATCTATTGCTTTATCGTTCTCTGCTTAGATTATTAATTCTAAATAATGAGGTTAATGTGAATTTACTTACTTCTTTTATATTGCTTGCGTAAAGGTCGTCGATAGTCAAAATATTAAGTACGAAACTGTTTCTTAAATTGTTCTAATTCGCACACATGAAAATTCTATAATGTTTCATTTTATATAAATAAATATAGTCTCGACGCAAAATAACTTTATTTCAATATCGTATTAAAATGTACCGACGACAACACGGGGCCGTGGCTAGTTGAGAAAAACAAATTGGACAAGAGAATTCTGAATTCTATATTGAATTCAGAGCTTCAAAAGTCCGACTTGCTTGCTCACAGATGCGCAAGAAGGACTAAGTCTTTTTATATTACCCTTAATTACCTTCATCTTGAGATATTTTCGTTGGCGCTTTTAATGATTTTTAGTTTATTATTCAAAAATACCAAAATACCATTATTATTTTAAGATAATATCCATAGCATAAAATTATCATTTTAACATGTATATACATATAGAAAACTAGTGTACAACGGTGTATATTTTATGAAAGATAAATAAATTATTTGTTTGTATACAAGTGGTATAAAATACAGATTATAAATTTTTCATTGATAAATATATGATGCGTATTGCAAAGCGATATTACGTCAGTTACCTTAAAGAAGCTTACCACACAGTTGAATTATGAGTTTATCTTACGAGAAATGTATTGTTTGTAATTTTTTTCTTAAGTATGTAAATTATAGTCGAAAAAATAGTATAATGAATTTATAAAGAGACATCTATCTTACCTGCAATCGACATTAAGTTTTATGACACACACATATAACTTATTTTTTTATATTTCTATAATACTTAGGTTAAAAAATTTATAACAATGTTAAAAAATACATTTCTTGTTTTAAAATTATTTTTTCGAAGTTAAATGTTGTTATTTTTAATTTTAATTTATACCATTTTTATCAAGTTATATTTAATCGATTGTTCTTATTATTATTATTTACCCTTATAAATTATAATTACTAAAAAATAAATTTTAATCAAAGTAAATAAAAGACAATACGAAGACCGTGTTTAATAAATGTGAACTGTAAAAATCCTCAGTTAATACGTAAAACTAGTATACAGACAAATATCTATGTAGCAAGTTCAAATTTAGTAAAATTTCTAAGATCATTGGTACTAAATTTGATTTAAGTATATTTCAAAAACATGATAACCCATTTAATTTGTATTACTCATATTGGAATTAAATTTATTTAATTTTGTTAAATATCGCAATTTATAAACGGTGTAATAAAAGTTTAAAAAAGTGTAACATCGCTATTTTCTAATTTATGGTTATGATAGAAATGGGCCAGTTAATCAAGTTAAGTTTAGTTAACTATAAACAGCGTCGATAATCTAAAAGTTAAAAGTCAAAAATTTATAAATTTAACTAGCAAAGTTAAAAGTTAAATTGATAATATTTTTTAATTTAGCTTATTTTAAAATAAGTTTATTTAATTATTTGAGAACTTAATAATTTTTTTGGTCAAATCACTTTATATCGATTTTTTAATGGTTAGTAATCTAAGGAAAGCTGGGAATCGATTTTTAACTTCTGAAACGAAATAGAAAAAAAAATATTAGTTATGACAAACATACTTATTTGTTTTGTTGCTTAACATCGATTTGAACAATTTGGTGTTGGTTTAACTGTATTATCTATAGTTACATTTAAAAAAACAGGTAGAGAATCAAATAAATTATATTTATAATAATATAATTTAACTTAATATTGATTTTTTAACTAGTTAATGTCCCCCTTTGATAATAGGTACTATAAAGGAGAGTGTATATTATGGCAAAATATTATAACCCATTAATAACTTACTATTATTAAAGTTTTAAGTTGAAATTTGATTTTTTCATTAGTGATGATGTAAAAAAATTATATTTTAATTCTTTCAGAAATGTTTTATATTTAAGGGTTACACTACTCAATATAATAACTGATAATATGTTACACAATAAAATGATTTTATGGCATACGGTTAATTTTTTTAATTCAATTTATCTAAGTTGTTTAAATGTAACATAAAGCATTATTGTAAATTTTTGTCCAACTTAAAATTACTGATTAAAAATAATGATACAAACTGAGGATATATATTAGTAAGAGCTATAATTATTACACTATAAAATTAATTAGTTGCTAGTTAATCATTAAATGATTATATAATTATTGTTAAAGTAATGTTTAGATTTTATTTAACTAGTGATAATAGTGGGTAAATAATTAAATATTTAATTTTGTATTTTTATTTTATATCAGAATAAATAATCATTAGCTCTTTGGATAAAATCTTATTTACTACCTAATAAGTTGTGAGCATAATTTTAAATTTCAGAGATGTATACGGTGACGTCATGGCTTTTGACTAACTAATTAATGTAAACCCAGAGAATATTAAAACGCTCAACCCGTCGACCATTATATTTCTGAAAAAGAAGAAATTAATTATGTAAACACAACAACTAATTTAATAAGTGCATACATTTTAATTTATTCTTCCAAGAACATAACTTAATTTATAAAAAAAAACTTATCCAGCATAAAAATGAATAATAATACCATCAATTGGGCTAACTTGTGTTAAAATTATGGTAAATAAATATTAATTATCATTTTAGTGGTAACAATTTACAGCGCTAGAAAAATGTTTAAAAATATTTAAAAAATATTTATGAAAAGTAAAATCTGTAAAATATTTACAGAACTGACTCAAGATAAATTAATATATAAATATATTAAAAAAATTTATAATAATGGACTTTATAAATATTTGTCGTTTATAATTATTTAATTGGTAAAAACTTTAACATAATAAGTATAACTTTTAATTTTTGAAAGTAAAAATAATTTGAGCAAAAATTTTATTAATAAAATGTACACTTATGAATTTTATCTTCGATGCAAAACTGAGATGCCATTAATTTTATCACGATGTGTACTTGACTGTCATCACTTTTTCTCAGCTCTCACATATTTTTCAACGATCGAAAGATTGTTTTTAGTTGCAGATATTACTCTCAAAAATTATTCCTTATTCTCTGTAAATAGTAGAAATCCCAAAAAATAACTGTTTTTGAAATCGATAAATTTCGAAATTTATAAATCTTTTTTACTTAAAACAGTCAAAACTCTCATGAAAAAAAAATGAAGGAATCAAAACAAATTTTTAATAATTTTCTTAAGTATTTTCCTTTCATTAAGTATAAAATTGTTAAAAATCTGACTGTTTATCTGCCTACAAGCATAAATTCAAAATGGTGACTTTTGCATGAAAAGTTATTATTTTCAACTTAAATTTTGAAAATTTTCCTAAAATACTATTAACTATAAACATATGTCAAAATAAAGTTATAACTATTTAAAAATAGAAGTGAAGTGTGTTATGATATTTTTATCATTCCGGAGTACTATTTTAAAAGTTTTTATTGACCCCTTATTTTTTTAATAGATTATTTTTTATTTAATTATTTAGTTAAAAATACAATAAAAATATTGAATAACAATTTCATTCTAAATTTAATTTTTATAGTATGTATTTATTCATGTATTGTACTTATAAATCATATAACTTGTAATCACGATATAATTAAGGAATTAGAAATCGATGTTGCTTATTGAATAATTAAATAATTCTTTATAAAAATTCAACATTTTCTACAGATTTGTATCAAAGAGTTTTTTATTGTAATGATTTTAATTGCTGTCAAATCTATACTTGACCCAACTATGCCACGTGTTTGTTGTGGCCCGACCCCAATGTGCCTCTGTGTTGGTTCTTTTTATTTTCAGCAATATACATTATGTGCTAAAATTTCAAATTTAATTATACTCTACAGAGCGGTGGTATGCTTAGTGGTTTAACAGAGCTTGTCATCAAAGCCAGGCACCAGAACTACAAAATGTTTTTTCTCAAAAATGACAAAAAAAAATGTCATCAAAATGCTCTTGAGCAACCAAGTCTCAGTACTAGAGGTCTAAACTACAATAGTTATAGCTGGACCTGTCCTTAATATTGATCCTGGTATACCTTAGCTAAAAAAAGTAAAGAATAACATTTTTATTTAATACGATTTTCAAATTGATACTACAAATTGTTGTACATTTTTCAATATAATTAAGTTGGTTTATTGTTATAATATAGTATATAATAAAATATGTTTATGCAAAGTAAACTTACCTTCTACGCATTCAATGAAACTCAAAGTGATTTATTTTGTTTGATGATTTCGAAGAACCACATATATGTTTCGAACTTGTTTGAATATCATATTCAGTGCTTTAAGCAAAAAGGATTGTCAAAATAGGTATTCCTTTTTCAAAGTAAAACAGAATTTATCAAACATGGATTTGATTTAGATTCTAAAATTACAAAATATTATCGCTTATAATGTCTAGAATGTACAAAAATTGAATGATATTAATCGCTAGTTCAATGTCTGATAATGAATTTTATAAATTTTTATAGCTTACTAGCTAGTACTAAAAATCCGAAATATTGTTAAAATGCCAAATTAACTTCTGCCTAGTGTTTATGAAGTGTATAAGTGTTTATTACTATTTATAATAAATTGTATATAACTACAGACAACTAAACAGTTTTCCCTTAGCAAATATTTACAATTGTCTAGCAGCTAGACTTTTTTATTTTTATTTTTTAAAACTTTTTTATCGGGTATATGAAATTAGATTTAACTTGTGTATAATTTTCTCTATAAAAAATTAATATGGACATTTTATTATATTAAATATAATAAGTAAGAAACAAATTCATTTAGTAAATATATTGAATCTTTAACTAATTTATTATAAAATTTCGGAAAAATTTAATATTGTGTAAAGCTAAAGAAATTTCTAAAAAAATGTGCTATTTCTATTTAATTAATTTTTCAAAATTTTTAATTTCAAATTTTATTTTATATAAATATTTAAATAAATGTTATAAAATTTATATAAATATAAAAAATTAGCTGCAATAAAAATAATAATTTATACAAAATAGAATAAATTATACTAACTCAAAAATACAAATATAAAAAGGTTGAGGTACTAATTTTTGTTTTTAATAAACTATACTCCAAGAGATAATATTATTATTATTAATATTATCTCTCGGAGTATGAGTACGTGAGTTTGTAAGAAAAATAAAAAAGTGATAGAAAAATATAATGAACATTATTCATTTATATAAAATGTAATCATTTGTCACACTCTTTAATATCAATAATGCCACAAGTATTTATGGTTACCAATGATACATGGAATAGAGATATGTCGTGTGTGATGGGAAATATCGAATAGTAACTATCGAACTATTCAATAGTTTTTTAAATATTTGATAGTTTATGCTAAAAATAAATTATTAGGTTGTATAGAAACAATTCGAATAGTTATTCGATAGTTTAAAATATTCGAAAATACCCATCACTATAAAGTACTCTAAAATAAATACACATTCCTTTTCTTATGAAATGACTAATACGAACGCAGCCGATAACTTCTTGCACGTATTTTGATTGCTGACACTTGAGAAATGAATTCAAGATAAAGTGTGAACAGAGAATGACTCGGAGCAATTATTTGGGCTTTTTATATTAATTTTGGGGGCATTTTCAAAGACGAGAAGTAATCACCGACGCGACTATTATTTCTTTATTAGTCGTTTGCAATAATTTATTACATTTTTGTGAATAATGTTATACTGTGTATTCCATATTATTTTACACATTATTTGATACCTTATGTCTTACATAGTACTATTACATATTTTTTATTATTTCCTGTTTATTTTATATAATTAATAAATGTTTTTTTACAAAGTTACATTGGTACATTTTTAAACATTCAAAAGTATGTAATATACAGGTATTCAGTAAGTAATGAAACAGGTCAATTGTTACAAACAATGAATACAAAAGAAACCCGTTTTCTTACTTAATGAACATTGTATATACATTTATGTATAATAATATGTTATATTATAGCATATTGTTATATTTTTACAAATGTCTGGTCATTTAATTTGATAATTAAATGTTATATACATAACACCTAGTAACAATAATAATAAAACGTGTATATTGTGTATAAACGTGTATATCTATATTAATTTTTTCAATTAATTAGTAATATACCATTGATGATAATATCAATAAATAAAATTATACAACATTAATTTTTAATTTTATAAAAATTTACATTAGTTCAGTGGTTTAAATAGATATCTATTCGTTTCTACCCATCAGAGCTACTTTCATTTTTTTGAATTTTGGATTTTACTAAGACTTCATTAGTTCGTTTCATAAAAGGTGTTCTTGGTCTACATCTTAGCTTTATTTTTATTATTACCGTTAGTCGTTATTATGTTAGTCTCTTATTCCTTCTAAAGTCGAATTGATCTTCCTCCAAGTTGTCATTTATTTATTTTTCTTATTTAGTTGTGAATTATATTCGTTAATATTTTTGATGCATAGTATCAATAAGCACTTCTCAAAATCTTTGAAAATCAACAATTTTTCATATCTATCATATATTATTTTAAATAACGTTCCCTTGGAATTTCATTGATTTTAATATTTCTTCACTTATGTAGTCTTCAGGATGATTGATTTATCATTGACTACTAGATTACTCTTAGAAAAAATATATTGAAATAAAAGAATAATAATAACATCTTTTTGTATTGATATAATTTTCTACATAAATTTGTTGTTAATAATTTGTGCCTATATTTTAGATTAAACAGTATAGTCATATACAATTATATATTTAAAAAAAAAAAAAAAAATAAATAAATAATAATAATAATAATAATAATAATGGTTTAACTATTAATTATAAATATTTTTAGGCAATATCTTTGTAGCTTTTAGTGTTAATCCATTATGTATATTAAAAGAAAGGGATTGTCCATGCTAAAATTGTCCTAACTGTCAATTTCTTTTGATTAATTACAATTTTAATTTTATAATTGAAAAAACAATTAACTCACAAAGATTAGCATAATTAAATTAAGAAAGCCTACTTTCTTGTATATCAATTTTGTTAAATATAAGAGGTAACAAAATATACAACAACTTTAAACTTTTAATAATTTCTCCGTGAAAATTAAATTATTAACTATCAATTGTATATTTAATATATATACTACAATGAGTATTTATTTATATGAAGAAATAATACATTTATATTATACATATAAATAATAAAATTTGTAATCATGGTATAATTAAGGAAATAGTAGCTGATATTGCTTTTGAAATAATCCATCACCTTCTAAAAGTTAAATACTGTCATCCGATTTTTTTACTTAAAACTGCCATAACTTTTTGAAAATAAATAAATCATACTTTATCTTTTTAATAAATACTTTATGTATTTCCTTTTCATTTGATATACTTTTTTTTTAGAAATTTGATCCTTATCCTGCTTACACAGAGGCATTCAAAATTGTACATGAAAAGTTAACCTTTTCTACTTTACTATTAAAAATATTCAAGACATATTCCAGAATTCAAACATATTTTAAATTAAAGCTTATATTACATTTAATAAGTAAAAAAAAAAGAAATTTGTCCGAACACCTTACCTTTAGCTTCAATGCGAATCTAAGAAGGCATTGGTTTTACTATGATGTGTTTTATTTTTAATTTTTTTTATTTACTTTTTTTGTGTCTGTTACCTCTTTTTCTCAACTTCACCGAACCGATTTCTTTAAACGATACGTCAATAGATCAAAAATCGTATCTAGTCAAAGACATTACCCTAAAAAATTGTAAAAATTTCCCTCTTTCCCCGTTAAATTTCCAAAAAAAAATAAAAATCGCAAATTTTTGACATTTTTTGAATTTTTTTTTTATTTAAACTGCCATAACTTTTTTAAAAATAACCAAATCAATACAATTTTTTATGAGAAATAATATTTATATCCCTCTTTCATTTGACATACTTTATCTTAATCAGGATATAAATAAGGAAATAGCAGATCATGTAGCTTTTGGAATAATCCACCAATTTTTTAAAATTAAAAACATCTAAAGATTTGCATGGAAGCGTTTTTTATGATAGTGATTTTAATCACTGTCAGATATCATTATACTTGACTCCACTATGCCACATCCCCACTGTGCCGTGACTCCACTATGCTGGGTTTCTTTTAATATTCACAGCTATTACTTGGTTATAGTTAATAACATAATAATTTGATTAAAAATTATTTTGTTAAATTATTACCACCTTTACTGTCTGTAAGGCAATTATTACTTATCACTCTCATTCAAAAGTATATTGAAATGATAGCGTTTTCTTCTGTCCTTTTCTCAATACGTATTTCAATGTTTAATACCGTAAAATAATACATGAAAATTCAAATTTTCACAAACTTCAAAACGCTACAGAATATTTACTACTGAATATTAATAAGATATTTTTTTACTAAAATTTTTCTTAAATTCTACTCTACAAAATAGCTATCTTAGATTTTTTTTTTACATTTTATTTAAAATTTAAAAATAATTAATATTTTTAATAAAATGTAAAAAAATTAATTATTGAGATATAGCTATAGACCTAACGT